>NC_059212.1:52062329-52262329 GCF_020615455.1 Coregonus clupeaformis | reverse complement strand
TCTCTCTCCCTATCCCTTTCTCTCTCCCTATACCTTCTCTCTCTCTCTCTCTCCCTATGCCTTCTCTCTCTCTCTTCTCCTCTCCCTCTCTCTCTCTCTCTATCCTTCCCCCTCCCTATCCTTCTCTCTCTCTCCCTATGCCTTCTCTCTCTCTCTCCTCCCTAATACCTTCTCTCTCTCTCTCTCCTATGCCCTCTCTCTCTCTCTCTCCCTATACCTTCTCTCTCTCTCTCTACCCTCCTCTTCTCTCTCTCTCTCTCTCTATACCTTCTCTCTCTCTCTCCCTATGCCTTCTCTCTCTCTCTCTCCCTTCTCTCTTCTCTCTCATCCTTCTCTCTCTACTCTCCTATCCTTCTTTCTCTCTCCTTCTCTCTCTCTCTCTCCCTATGCCTTCTCTCTCTCTCTCTCTCTCTCTCCCTATCTCTCTCTCTCTCCCTTCCTCTCTCTCTCTCTCTCCCCTCTCATCCTTCTCTCTCTCATCTCTTCCCTATCCTTCTCTCTCTTTCTCTCTCCCTATGCCTTCTTCTCTCCTATGCTCTCTCTCTCCTATCCTTCTCTCTCTCTCTCTCTCTCCTACCCCCTATCTTCTCTCTCTTCTCTCTCTCTCTCCCTATGCCTTCTCTCTCTTTCTCCCTCTCTCCTGTTTTTCTCTCTCTCCATATCTTCTCTCTCTCTCTCTCTCTATTCCATTCTCTCTCTCTCTCTCTCTCTTCTCTCTATCCTTTCTATACTATCATCTCTCTCTCTCTCCCTATCCTTCTCTCTCTCCTCCCCTTCTCTCTCTCTCTCCCTATCCTTCCCCCCTATCCTTCTCTCTCTCTCTCCCCTATACTTTCTCTCTCTCTCCCCCTATCATTCTCTCTCTCTCTCCCCCTCTCCCTTCTCTCTCTCTCCCTATGCCTTCTCTCTCTCTCTCTATGCCTCTCTCTCTCCCTATCCTTCTCTCACTCTCTCTCTCCTTCTTTCCTCTCTCTCTCTCTCCCTATGCCTTCTCTCTCTCTCCCACCCCTATCCTTTTCTCCCCTTCTCTCTCCCCCCTCTCTCTCTCTCCCTCTAATACTTTCTCTCTCTCCCCCACCTCACTCTCTCTCTCTCTCTCTCTCTATGTTATTCTCTCTCTCTCTATACCTTCTCTCTCTCTCTCTCTCTCCCTATGCCTTCTCTCTCTCTCTCCCTATGCCTTCTCTCTCTCTCTCCCCCTCTCTCTCTCTCTCCCCCTCTCTCTCTCCCTCTCTCTCTCTCTCTATGCCTTCTCTCTCTCTCTCTCCCCCTATGCCTTCTCTCTCTCTCTCCCCCTATGCCTTCTCTCTCTCTCTCTCTCCCTATGCCTTCTCTCTCTCTCTCTATGCCTTCTCTCTCTCTCTCTCTCCCCTATCCTTCTCTCTCTCTCTCTCCCCTATTTCTCTCTCTCTCTCTCCTATGCCTTCTCTCTCGCTCTCTCTCTCACTCCCTATTCTCTCTCTCTCTCTCTCCCCCTATCCTTCTCTCTCTCTCTCCCTATCCTTCTCTCTCTCTCTCCTATGCCTTCTCTCTCTCTCTCCATTATATATTCTTTCTCTCCTATACCTTCTCTCTCCCTATCCTCACTCTCTCTCTCTCTCCCCCTATGCCTTCTCTCTCTCTCTCCCTATCCTTCTCTCCCCATCTCTCTCTCTCTCTCTATGCCTTCTCTCTCTACTCTCTCCTATCCTTCTCCTCTCTCTCTCTCTCCCTATCCTTCCCCCTTCTCTCTCCTATGCCTTCTCTCTCTCTCCTATCCTTCTCTCTCTCCCTATCATTTTCTCTCTCTATTTTATTCTCTCTCTTTCTCTCTCCTATCCTTCTCTCTCTTTCCCCCTCTCTCCCTATCCCTTCTTTCTCTCCCCTTCTTTCTCTCTCCTATGCCCTCTCTCTCTCTCTCCCTATGCCTTCTCTCTCTCCTCTCTCCTATCCTTCTCTCTCTCTCTCTCTTTCTCTCCTATCTTCTCTCTCTCCATATTCTTCTCTCTCTCTCTCTCTCTCTATGCCTTCTCTCTCTCTCCTATGCCATTCCCTCTCTCTCTCTCTCTCTCTCCTATGCCTTCTCTCTCTCTCTCTCTCTCCTATACCTTCTCTCTCTCTCTCTCCTATCCTTCTACTCTCTCTCTCTCTCTCCTATACCTGTTCTCTCTCTTTCTCTCTCTCTCTCTCTCTCCTATGCCTTCTCTCTCTCTCCCTCCTTCTCTCTCTCTCTCTCCCCTATTCTCTCTCTCTCTCTCCTCTATCCTTCTCTCTCTCTCTCCCTATGCCCTCTCTCTCTCTCTCTCCTCCCCTCTCTCTATCTCTCTCTCTCTCCCTACCCCTTTCTCTCTCTCTCTCCCCCCTCTATACCCTTTCTCTCTCTCTCCTATACCTTACTCTCTCTCTCTCTCTCCATGCCTTCTCTCTCTCTCTCTCCCTATGCCTTCTCTCTCTCTCCTATCCTTCTCTCTCTCCATACTCCCCCTATCCTTCTCTCTCTCTCCCTGTGCTTCTCTCCCCCCCTATCCTTCTCTCTCTCTCCTCCTAATCTCTCCCCTTCCTTCCCCCTCTCTCTCTCTCTCTCCCTATTTCTCTCTCTCCTTCTCTCTCTCTACTCCCCCTATGCCTTCTCTCTCTCTCTCTACTCTCTCTCTCCTTCTCTCTCTATCTCTCTCCCTATTGTCTTATCTTTCTCTCCCTATGCCTTCTCTCTCTCTCCCCCTATGCCTTCTCTCTCTCTCTCTCTCCCTTCTCTCTCCTTCCTTCTTCCTCTCTCTCTCTCTCCTATGCCTTCTCTCTCTCTTTTTATCTCTCCTATGCCTTTCTCCCCCTTCTCTCTCTCTCCTGCATCTATGCCTTCTTTTCTCTCACCTATAGCTCTTCTCTCTCTCCCTATCCTTCTCTCTCTCCTATTCCCCTAATGCCTTCTCTCTCTCTCTCTAATCCTTCTCTCTCTCTCTCTCTCTCTCTACCTATCTCTTTCTCTCCTAATACCTTCTCTCTCTCTCTCCTCCTTCTCTCTCTTTCTCTCTCTCTATCTCTTCTCTCTCTCTCTCTCTCTCTATGCCTTCTCTCTCTCTCTCTCTCCTATACCTTCTCTCTCTCTCTCCCTATGCCTTCTCTCTCTCTCTCTCTATCCTTCTCTCTCTCTCTCTCTCCCTATCCTTCCTCTCTCTCTCTCTCTCCCTATCCTTCTCTCTCCCCTATGCCTTCTCTCTCTCTCTCTCCCTATCCTTTTCCTCTCTCTCTCTCTCCCTATCCTTTTCTCTTCTCTCTCTCTCTCTCTCCTATGCCTTCTCTCTCTCTCTCTCTCTCCTTCCTTCTCTCTCTCTCCCTATGCCTTCTCTCTCTCTCTCTCTCTCCCTTTCCTCCCCCCCCTCCTTCTCTCTTCTCCTATTGCCCTCTCTCTCTCTCTCTCCCTCCCTCCCTATCCTTCTCTCTCTCTCTCCTTTTCTCTCTCCTATTTCTTTCTCTCTCTCTCTTACCTTCTCTCTCCTCCCTATGTCTTCTCCCTCTCTCTCTCTCTCTATGCCTTCTCTCTCAACTTTTCTCTCTCTTCTCCTATCCTTCTCTCTCTCTCTCTCTCTGATTACTCTCTCTCTCTCTCTCTTCCCTATTCTCCCTCTCTCTTTTCTCTCTCTCTCTCTCTCTCTCTCCCCCTATACCTTCTCTCTCTCTCTCTCTCCCCTATGCCTCTCTCTCTCTCTCCCTCCCTCTCTCTCTCTCTCTCTCCCTCCTCCTTTCTCTCTCCCCTATGCCTTCTCTCTCTCTCTCCCCCTATGTGCCTTCTCTCTCTCTCTCTCTCCTATGCTATTCTCCATTCTTTCTTCTCTCTCTCTCTCCTCTATTTCTCTTCTCCTCTCTTCTCTCTCTCTCTCTCTATGCCTCTCTCTCTCTCTCCCCTATGCCTTCTCTCTCTCTCTCCCTCTCTCTCTCTCTCTCTCTCTCTCTCTCCTATGCCTTCTCTCTCTCTCTAATCTCTCTTTCTCTCTATGCCATTCTCTCCTCTTCTCTCTTTCTTCTCTCTCTCTCTCTCTCCCCTATCCTTCTCTCTCTCTCCCCTATTCTATTTCTCTCTCTCCTTCTTCTCTCTCTCTCTCCTATACCTTCTCTCTCTCTCTCTCATACTCTCTCTCTCCTATATTCTTCCTCCCTAAAATATACCTTCCTATCTACTTTCCTTCTCATCCTCTCTCTCCCCCTTCTCTCTCTATTCTCCACTCTCTATGCCTTCTCTCATAAATCTCTCTCTCCCCTTATCTTTTCTCTCCCTCTCTCTCCTACCTTCTCTCTCTCTCTCCCTATGCCTTCTCTCTCTCTCCTATGCCTTCTCTCTCTCTCTCTCTCTATGTCTTCTCTCTCTTTCTCTCTCCTATCCTTCTCTCTCTCTCCTATACCTTACTCTCTCTCTCTCTCCCTATACCTTCTCTCTCTCTTCTCCTATGCCTTCTCTCTCTCTCTCTCTCCCTATGCCTTCTCTCTCTCTCTCTCCCTCTCTCTCTCTCTCTCTCTCCTATGCCTTCTCTCTCTCTCTCTCTCTCTCTCCCTATCCTTCTCTCTCTCTCTCTCTCCTCTATCCTCTCTCTCTCTCCCCCCTCTCCCCCTTCCTCTCTCTCTCTCTCTCCCTCCCTATGCCTTCTCTCTCTCTCTCTCTCTCTCTCCTATGCCTTTTCTCTCTCCATATGCCTTCTCTCTCTCCCTCTCTCTATGCCTTCTCCCTCTCTCTCTCTCTCTATGCCTTCTCTCTCTATGCCGTTTCTCTCTCTCTCCCTATGCCTTCTCTCTCTCTATCCCTATGCCTTCTCTCTCTCTCTCTCTCTCTCTCCTATGCCTTCTCTCTCTCTCCCTATGCCTTCTCTCTCTCTCTCATCTCTCTCTCTCCCTATCTCTCTCTCTCTCCCTATGCCTTCTCTCTCTCTCTCCCTCTTTTCTCTCTCTCTCTCTCTCCCCCCCCCCCCCCATCCTTCTCTCTCCCTCCTTCCTCTCTCTCTCTCCTATGCCTTCTCTCTCTCTCTCCCCTATGCCTTCTCTCTCTCTCTCCTCTCTCCCTTTTCTCTTTCTTTCTCTCTCTCCCTGTCCATTCTCTCTCTCTCCCCCTCTCCTCTCTCTTGCCTTCTCTCTCTCTCTCTCCTCCTATGCCTTCTCTCTCTCTATGCCTCTCTCTCTCTCCTATCCTTCTCTCTCTCTCTCTCCTTCCTTCTCTCTCTCTCTCCCTTTCTTCTCTCTCTCTTCTCTCTCTATAAATCCTCCTTTATTTATATTCCCTTATTATGTCTGTTATTCTCCTCCCTTCCTTTTATATATATATATATATATATTTGCTCCTGTGTGTTATATCCTTATGTTTCTCTTTATACTCTCTCCTCTATCTTTCTATCCTTCTCTCTCTCTCCTATCCTTCTCTCTCTCTCTCCCTATACCTTCTCTCTCTCTCTCTCTCTCCCTATGCCTTCTCTCTCTCTCTCTCTCCCTATGCTTCTCTCTCTATCTCTTCTTCTTCCTCCCTATCCTTCCTCTCTCTCTCTCTATGCCTTCTCTCTCTATGCCTTCTCTCTCTCTCTATACTCTCTCTCCTCCTTCTCTCTCTCTCTCCCTCCCTTCTCTTCTCATTCCTCCTTCTCCTCCTATCTTTCTCTCTCTCTCCTTCTCTCTCTCTCTCTCCCCTATACCTTCTCTCTCTCTCTTTCTCTCTCCCTCTATCTTCTCTCTCCCCTCTCTTGCCTTCTCTCTCTCTATCTCTCTCCTATGCCTTCTTTCTCTATCTCTCTCCTATACATTCTTTCTCCATCCCCTATCCTTCTCTCTCCTCCTATCCTTCTCTCTCTCCCTATGCCTTCTCTCTCTATCTACTCTCTCTCTCCTCTCCTATTTTCTGCCTCTCTCCTCTCTCTCCCTATACCTTCTCTCTCTCTCTCCCTCCTATTTCTCTTTCTCTCTCCATTTTTCTTTTCTTTCTCTCCTATACATCCTTCTCTCCCTATGCCTCTCTCTCTATCCTTTCTCTCTCTCTCTCTCTCTCTCCTATTTTCTCTCTCTTTCTCTCTATCCTTCTCTCTCTCTCTCTCCCTCTATTCTTCTCTCTCTTTCTCTCTCTCTATCTTTGTCTCTCTCTCTCTCCCTATGCCTTCTCTCTCTCTCTCTCTCTCTTACTATTCTCTCTCTCTCTCCTAATGCCTTCTCTCTCTCTCTATGCCATTCTCTCTCTCTCTCTCTCTTCCTTTCTCTCTCTCTCTCTCTCTCCTATGCCTTCATATCTCTCTCCCTATCACCTTCTCTCTCTCTCCTATGCCTTCTCTCTCTCTCCCTATGCCTTCTCTCTCTCTCTCTCTCCCTATCCTTCTCTCTCTCTCTCTCTCTCTCTCTCTTCTCTTCTTCTCTCTCTCCTCTCTCCCCCTATTCTCTCTCTCTCTCTCCCTACTCTCTCTCTCCCCTATCCTCTCTCTCTCTCTCCCTCTCTCTCTCTCTCTCTCCTCCTCTCTCTCTCTCTCTCCATCCTTCTCTCTCCCTTCTCTCTCTCTCCTCTCTCTTCTCTTCTCTCTCTCTCCCTTCTCTCCTTTTCTCTCTCTCTCCCTATCCTTCTCTCTCTCTCTATCCTTCCTCTCTCTCTCTCTCTCTCTATCCTTCTCTCTCTCCCTTGCCTTCTCTCTCTCTCTCTCCTCTCTATTTTCCCCCCTCTCTCCCTCTCTCTCTCTCTCTCCCTCTCATGCCTTCTCTCTCTCTCCCCTATATGCCTTCTCTCTCTCTCTCCCCCTATGCCTTCTAACTCTCTCTCTCCCCTATGCCTTCTGCTCTCCTCTCTCTCTCTCCCTTTTCTCTTCTATGCCTTTTCTCTCTCTCTCTCTCTCCCCCTATCCACTCCTCTCTCTCTCCCCTTCCTTCTCTCTCTCCCCCTATGCTTTCATCTCTCTCTCTCTATCCTCCTCTCTTTCATCTCTCTCTCTCTCCCCTATCCTCTCTCTCTCTCTCTCCCTTCTCTCTCTCTCCCCTATTTCTCTCTCTCTCTCCCTATCCTTCTTTCATCCTTCTCTCTCTCCTTCTCTCTCTCTCTCTCCCCCTATCCTTCTCTCTCTCTCTCCTATCTTCTCTCTCTCTCTCTCTTTTTTCCCTATCCTTCTCTCTCTCTCTCTCTCTCTCTCTATCCTTCTCTCTCTCTCTCTCTCTTTTTTCTCTCTCTCTCTCCTCTATCTCTTTCCCCTATGCTTCTCTCTCTCTCTCCCTATGCCTCTCTCTCTCTCTTTCTCTTATCTCTCTCTTTCTCTCTTCTCTTCTTCTCTCTCTCTCTCTTTTCCTACATTCTCTCTCTCTCTCTCTCTTCTTCTCTCTTTCCCTTCTCTCTCTCTCTCTCCTTTTCTCTCTCTCTCTCTCTTCTGCTTCTGCTCTCTCTCTCTCCCTATCTTCTCTCTCTCTCTCTCTCTCTTTACCTCTCTCTCTCTCTCCTCTTTCTCTCTCTCTCTTTCTTCTCTCTCTCTTCTCTCTCTCTCTCCTTTCTCTCTCTCTTCTCTCTCTCCCTATCCTTCTCTCCTCTCTCTCTTTCTCTCTCTCTCTTCTTTCTCTCTTTTTTCTCCCTATGCCCTCTCTCTCTCTCTCTCTCCCTATGCCTTCTCTCTCTCTCTCCTATCCCTCTCTCTCTCCTCTCTCTCTCTATGCCCTATGCCCTCTCTCTCTCTCCCTATCACTACCTTCTCTCTCTCTCCCTCCCTCCTATTCCCTTAAATTTCTCTCTCCATATGCTTCTCTCTCTCTCTTCTATGCTTTCTCTCTCTCTCTCTCTCTCTCTCTCCTCTTCCCTCTCTCTCTTCTCTTTTCTCTCTCTCCCTATCCTTACTCTCTCTATCTCTCTCTCGCTCTCTCTCTCTCTCCTATCCTTCTCTCTCTCTACTCCTATGCCTTCTCTCTCTCTCTCTCTCCCTCTCTCTCTCCTCCTTCTTCTCTCTCTCTCCTTTCTCTCTCTTCTCTTCTCTCCTTCTCTCCTTTCTCTCTCTCCTATCCTCCTCTCCTCCTCTCTCTCTCCTATGCCTTCTCTCTCTCTCTCCTCCTATGCCTATCTCCTTTCTCTCCTATCCTTCTCTCTCTCTCTATCCTTCTCTCTCTCTCTATTTTCTCCTTCTCTCTCTCTCTCTATTTTTCTCTCCTCTCCTTCTCTCTCTCCTCTCTCCTTTTCCTCCACTATTTCTCTCTCTCTCTCTTCTTTTTTTTTTCCCTCTCCCCCTATTTCTCTCCTTTCTCTCTCCTATCTCTCTCTCCTTCTCCTGTCCTTCTCCCTCTCCATTTATTCCTCTCTCTCCTATTTCTCTCTCTTCTCTCTCTCTCCTTATCCCTCTCTCTCCCCTAAATTCTCTCTCTCTCTCCTTATTCTTCTCTCTCTCTTTCCCCATGCATATTATTCTCTCTCTCTCTCTTCCCCCTATCCTTACTCTCTCTCTCTCTCTCCCCTATCTTCTCTCTCTCTCTCTCTTCCCTATTAACCTTACTCTCTCTCCTCTCTCTCTTCTCTTTTATGCCTTCTCTCTCTCTCTCTCTTCCCTGTTGCCTTCTCTCTCTCTCTCTCTCTCCTCTCCCTCTCTCTCTCTCTCCCCTATGCTTGTTCTCTCTCTCTCCCCTTTACTTCTCTCTCATTCCATTCTCTAGATCTTCTCTATGCTTCTCTCTCTCTCTCTTCTCTTCTCTCTCTCTCTCCCTATGCCTTTCCTCTCTCTCCTCCTTCCTATCACTTCTCTCTCTCCTGTTTTCTCTCTGCCCTATATTTCTCTCTCTCTCTCTCTCTCTCTCCCCTGTCTTCTCTCTCTCTCTCTCTCCCCTCCTCTTCTCCTATCTTCTCTCTCTCTCTCTCTCCTTGCCTTCCTCTCTCTCTCTCTCTCCCCCTATGCCTTCTCTCTCTCTCTCTCTCTCCCTTCTTTCTCTTCTCTCTCTTCCCTCCTTCTTCTCTCTCTCTCTCTCTATGTTCTCTCTCTCTCCTATCTCCCCCTCTCTCTCTCCCTATTTCTCTTTCATTCTTCTCTCTCCTTCCTCTCTCTCTCCCATGTCTCACTTCCCTCTCTCTCTCTCTTTTCTCTCTCCTCTCTTTTATCTCTCTCTCTCCTATTCTTCTCTCTTTCTCTCTCTCTTCTCTCTCCTTTCTCCTTTTTCCTCTCCTATTTTCCCTTTGCCTCCTCTCTCTCCTCTCTCTCCCTATGCTCTCTCTCTCTCTCTCTCTCTCCTATGCTTCTCTCTCTTCCTCTCTCTCCTATGCCTTCTCTCTCTCTCTCTCTCTCTCCTTATCCTTCTCTCTCCTCTCGTTCTCTCTCTCTCTCCTATCCTTCTCTCTCTCTCTTATCTTCTGTCTCTCTCTCTCCTCCTTCTCTCTCTCTCTCCTATTCTTCTCTCTCTCTCTCCCCCTCTCTCTCTCTCTCTCTCCCCCATGCCTTCTCTCTCTCTCTCCCCTATGCCTTCTCCTCTCTCTCCTATTCCTCTCTCCCCTTTGCCTTCTCTCTCCTATCCTCCTCTCTCTCTCTCCCTATGCCTTCTCTCTCTCTCTCCCCCTCTCTCTCTCTCTCTCTCTCTCCCCCATGCCTTCTCTCTCTCTCTCCCCCTATGCCTTCTCCCTCTCTCCCTATGCCTCCTCTCTCTCCCTTTGCCTCCTCTCTCTCCCTATGCCTCCTCTCTCTCTCTCCCTCTCCCTATGCCTTCTCTCTCTCTCTCTCCCTATGCCTCCTCTCTCTCGCTCTCTCTCCCTATGCCTTCTCTCTCTCTCTCTCTCTCCCTATGCCTCCTCTCTCTCGCTCTCTCTCCCTATGCCTTCTCTCTCTCTCGCTCTCTCTCCCTATGCCTTCTCTCTCTCTCATCTCTCTCCCTATGCCTTATCTCTCTCCCTATGCCTTCTCTCTCTCTCCCTATGCCTTCTTTCTCTCCCTATGCCTTCTTTCTCTCCCTATGCCTTCTCTCTCTCTCTCTCTCCCTATGCCTTCTCTCTCTCTCTCCCTATGCCTTCTCTCTCTCTATGCCTTCTCTCTCTCTCTATGCCTTCTCTATCTCTCTCTCTATCCTTCTCTCTCTCTCTCTCCCTTCCTTCTCTCTCTCTCTCATGTTCTTCTCTCTCTCTCCTATCCTTCTCTCTCTCTCTCTCCCTATCCTTCTCTCTCTCTCTCTCTCCTATCTCTCTCTCTCTCTCTCTCCTCTTCCTTCTCTCTCTCTCTCTCTCCTCCCTCCCTATGCCTTCTCTCTCTCTCTCTCCTATCCTTTCTCTCCTTCCTTCTCTCTCCCTCTCTCCCTTCTCTCTCTCCCTCTCTCTATGCCGTTTCTCTCTCTCTCTCTCCCTATGCCTTCTCTCTCTCTCTCTCTCTCTCTCTCCCTATGCCTTCTCTCTCTCTCTCTCTCTCTCTCTCTCTCTCTCTCTCTCCTATGCCTTCTCTCTCGCTCTCTTCTCTCTCTCTCCTATCCTTCTCTTCTCTCTCCCTATCTTCTCTCTCTCTCTCTCCCTTGCCTCCCCTCTCCCTCTTCTCTCTCTCTCTCTCTCTCCCTATCCTTCTCTCTCTCTCTCCCCCCATCCTTCTCTCTCTCTCTCTATCCTTCTCTCTCTCTCTCCCCCTACCTTCTCTCTCTCTCTCCCCCTATCCTTCTCCCTCTCTCCCTATCCTCCTCTCTCTCCCTTTGCCTCCTCTCTCTCCCTTTGCCTCCTCTCTCTCCCTCTGCCTCCTCTCTCTCTCTCCCTCTCCCTATGCCTTCTCTCTCTCTCTCTCTCCCTATACCTCCTCTCTCTCGCTCTCTCTCCCTATGCCTTCTCTCTCTCTCGTCTCTCCCCCCTTTCTTCTTTCTCTCCCTTCCTTTTTCTCTCCCTATGCTTCTCTCTCTCTCTCTCTCCCTATTTCTCTCTCTCTCTCCCTATCCTTCTCTCTCTCTCTCTCCTTCTCTCTCTCTGTCCTTCTCTCTCTCTCTCCCCCTCTCTCTCCCCCATGCCTTCTCTCTCTCTCTCTCCCCCTATCCTCTCTCTCTCCCCTTCCTTCTCTCTCCTTTCCTCCTCTCTCTCGCTCTCTCTCCTATCCTCCTCTCTCTCTCTCTCTCTCCCTATCCTCCTCTCTCTCCCTATTCTCTCTCTCCTCTCCTTCCTTCTCTCTCTCTCTCTCCCTTTTCCTCCTCTCTCTCCTCTCTCTCCTATACCTCCTCTCTCTCTCTCTCTCTCCCTATGCCTCCTCTCTCTCCTCTCTCTCCCTATGCCTTCTCTCTCTCTCGCGCTCTCTCCCTATGCCTTCTCTCTCTCTCGCGCTCTCTCCCTATGCCTTCTCTCTCTCTCGAGCTCTCTCCCTATGCCTTATCTCTCTCCCTATCCTTCTCTCTCTCTCTCTCCTCTCTCTCTCTCTCTGCCTTCTCTCTCTCTCTGCTCTCTCTCCTATGCCTTCTCCTGCTCTCTCTCTCTCTCCCCCCTCCTTCTCCTCTCTCTCTCCCCCCCATGCCTTTCGTCTCTCTCTCTCCCCCTATTCCTTCTCTCTCTCTCTCCCCCCCATTCCTTCTCTCTCTCTCTCTATCCTTCTCTCTCTTTCGCTCTCTCTCCCTATGCCTTCTCTGTCTCTCTCTCCCTATGCCTTCTCTGTCTCTCTCTCCCTATGCCTTCTCTCTCTCTCTCTCTCTCCCTATGCCTTCTCTCTCTCTCCCTATGCCTTCTCTCTCTCCCCCCACACTTTCCCACAGACCCCCTTTCTTGCAGTTAAAACTCACTCACAGCCAAGAAACTATTTTCTTCATTCATTCTGCCCTTATTTTTTTATTGTATTTCTGGCAAATAGCTAACTGCATTGCAGCAGTGCCAGCCAGGCAGGCAGTGTGGCTGAGGCATTAATATTAATGTCCACCCATTTCACCCAGCGTGGCAAGCCTGTCAATCTAGTCAGACTCATAGAGATGGAAAGAGGGAACACCTATCTTTGCTTTGATGCCTTCTGTGAAAACTCTGGATGGCGCTGCCCATGCAGTGTGCAAGTGCGTCCTCTATCCATCTCTATGGTCCGGCTTGTTGTTACTGGAGCGGCTCGCCTCTCTCGCTCCGCAGTACCACCTAGGAAACAGCAGAGGGCCGGTCTGCTGTCAGGCCCGAGTCACTATAGTGGGAGACTAGAGACACAAGCAGGGCTGTCATAGGTTAGGTTGTCTGTTGAGGGTATTTTTCAAACATCCTAACGGGTTCAAAAAGCTTTGCATGGGACGGTTGCAAGTGGGTCTGGTGAAAACTAGTAGTCATGTTGACTCTTAATGTCACGCTGTAGAAATATATTGGGTTGAGAACATTTGTCTTCTCTCTCAACTCAAATGTCAACACAATCCTGTGGAGTAGAAGTCAATACAGCAGGCAGATTCATTACTCAATTATAAGTTTACTAATTTTGTAAACATTTTGAGGGGAATGATTTGTGTCCCATGTGATCAAAAGATCTACCTAGCAACTACTGTACTATTTCGCAGTGACGTGTTTTGACTGTTTAGGAATGAGGTAGAACCAGAGTTGCAGCTGGTCACATTTAAGCTGCATGCAATGCAGGTGTACCTAAGACATAGCCGCTGTGCGGTGAAAGAGCGAGAGACTGGGGTTCAGTGTGTTCTGCAGCGCAGCACTGTAGTAGTACAGCAGCCAGCTCTGCTCTGTGCAGCTAGGAGGGTATTTTATTACTCTACAGAGAGTGGGAGAGAGAGACTGTGGGTTTATCAGAATCCACCCTGCAGCTAACCAGTACTCCAGAGAGCTCCACCCTGCAGCTAACCAGTACTCCAGAGAGCTCCACCCTGCAGCTAACCAGTACTCCAGAGAGCTCCACCCTGCAGCTAACCAGTACTCCAGAGAGCTCCACCCTGCAGCTAACCAGTACTCCAGAGAGCTCCACCCTGCAGCTAACCAGTACTCCAGAGAGCTCCACCCTGCAGCTAACCAGTGCTCCAGAGGCTCCACCCTGCAGCCTAACCAGTACTCCAGAGAGCTCCACCCTGCAGCTAACCAGTACTCCAGAGAGCTCCACCCTGCAGCTAACCAGTACTCCAGAGAGCTCCACCCTGCAGCTAACCAGTACTCCAGAGAGCTCTGAGCCCCAAAGCCTTCTCTACTCCCAGCGCATGTGTTTATGTGCGCGTCTCTCCTTTTTTTCTTGTTCTATCATTCCCTTTCTTTTTGTTTCACTACTACATGTGTATACGTGCCTAATATCTACCTAGCAACTACTGCACTCTTTTGGTGTGTGTGTGTGCTTGCTCCAGTGCCTTCCCAGAGCTGTTCAGCAGTGTCATAACCCTTGTGAAATTGGCGGCTGCTTTTCTGTCGCCGTTCAAAGATGCAACCTAGGGCTGGCTAAGGTGACAAGCCTCCCCACAGAAAGTCAGTAGACATTAACCTTGATATAGCTGTTTTTAGTCTTTTTTTACAATAGTGACCTGGTTGACTGTAGTAGGTAGGTTAGTGTTGCCTCACTACATGCGGTGGGTGTTGGGATGAGACCCACTGGACTGGTCAGGGGGCTGTTCACTTCTATCCCAGGCTGCTTACCCAGGGCTGGGCAGGGCAGGAGGAGAGGAGACGAGAGATAATGGATGAGTGTTGGGTTGCTGAGGAAGTTGCCATGATGGGACAGAATGGAAGACCCAGTCTGCTCAGCAGGGAGGTTGTTGCCTGCATGTCTTCTACCTCTCTACCCCTCTCTCTCCTTCTACCTCTCTACCCCTCTCTCTCCTTTTACCTCTCTACCCCTCTATCTCTCTCTCTTCTATCTCTCTCTCTTACCTCTCTTCCCCTCTCCTACCTCTCTTCCTCTCTCTCTCCTACCTCTCTTCCCCTCTCCTACCTCTCTTCCTCTCTCTCTCCTACCTCTCTTCCCCTCTCCTACCTCTCTTCCTCTCTCTCTCCTACCTCTCTTCCCCTCTCCTACCTCTCTTCCCCTCTCCTACCTCTCTTCCCCTCTCCTACCTCTCTTCCCCTCTCCTACCTCTCTTCCCCTCTCCTACCTCTCTTCCCCTCTCCTACCTCTCTTCCCCTCTCCTACCTCTCTTCCTCTCTCTCGCTCTCTCTCCTTTTACCTCTCTTTCTCTCTCCTTTTACCTCTTTCTCTCTCTCTCCCCTTTTACCTCTCTCTCTCTCTCTCCTTTTACCTCTCTTTCTCTCTCTCTCATTTTACATTTCTCTCTCTTCCCCTCTCTCTCTCCTTTTACCTCTCTTACCCTCGCTCTCTCTGTTTTCCTCTCCTTTTACCTCTCTTCTCTCTCTCCCTCCCTCCCCTTTGCCTCTCTTCCCCTCTCTCTCTCGCTCTCTCTCTCTTTTTACCTCTCTTACCCTCGCTCTCTCTCCTTTTTCCTCTCCTTTTACCTCTCTTCTCTCTCCCTCCCCTTTACCTCTCTTCCCCTCTCTCTCTCTCTCTCTCGCTCTCTCTCTCCTTTTACCTCTTACCCTCGCTCTCTCTCCTTTTTCCTCTCCTTTTACCTCTTCTCTCTCTCTCCCTCCCCCTTTACCTCTCTTCCTCTCTCTCGCTCACTCTCTCTCTCTCCTTTTACCTCTCTTCCCCTCTCTCCTTCTAACTCTCTACCCTTTCTCACTCTCTACCCCCTCACTCTCCTACCTGTCTCTCTCCCTCCCACGTTCAAATATGTTCTGCCCATATACTATATTGAGGGAGTTTTCCACGATCATTTTGCTCTCTCTGATGTTCTCTCTTTTCCATTGTGGTGTGGCATCATAGTCAGTCAGCTGTCCATTGCGAGTGCTGTGAAGATTGTCAATTAGTTGTATTCCAGTCCCGAGTCAGACACTCTACTCCTTGCCTTCTTCTCATGTCATACAGTTTCCCATGCAGCAGCCATCTCTATAAGGCACGTAGCCTCCAAATGACCTTCAAACAGGAACACAACTACTTGCTGCTGCCTCGCAACACACCACTCTTAAACAACCCTGTTTAAACAATATCACACACACACTTCATGAGAACTGACAATGCAGCTAACTGTGGTGTAATTACCAGTTTGCCTCTCGATAACGGGGGCTTTTGTGCTGCTTCACCAGGGGAAGACGTTCTCCTCTTTAAGTGGGTTTGACTTGAGGACGTGGGTTCTACAATTACACTCAACACTTGTATTTACATTTGACTTTTTAGTCATTTAGCAGACGCTCTTATCCAGAGCGACTTACAGTTAGTGAGTGCATACATTTTTCATACTGCGCCATGACCTTCCTTCCGTCCTAGGTTCCTGTTGTCATGCACCTGCAGTCACCTTCCACTCATCCCTCTCTCCCTCTGTTCCTCCCTCTCTGGGCAGTGCCATGCGTGTGTTGCTGTCCAAGCTGCCGCGGCCCTGGATCGTAGATGAGAAGAAAGATGACGGTTACACCGCCCTGCACCTAGCGGCGCTCAATAACCACGTAGAGGTGGCCGAGCTGCTGGTGCACCAGGTAGAACCCACTCACATTAAGCTAACCACTGACACCACTGGTTTCATACAGATGGTCCGTAGCAGCCCTAGTGTCTCCATCTTGGCTCGCACACACACAGTAAGTGCTGGCCTTATTCTTAATAGTCAATGCTGTATAGGTTTGTGCCAGTATAGGAGAGCAATAACTGCTTTTATTTTTTATTGAATCCATATTGTCCTTTGGGTCCCTAGTGGCTCACAAGCACTGTTAGCCTATAACCTGCTTCGTCATAGGATCATGCTCAGTCTATTTCCCATCTAAGATGACAGTATTGGTGCAGACCTCTCTATCTAACAGGGCCATAATGTAGTAAGTAGCATCCCACCAAGCAGAGCAGGAACTGGGCTAATGAGGCTGCTGTATGGCAACAGTGTGAGAGAAGAGATGTTATTGTAACATTCTAGAAACGTTGTGAGAATACAGGAGGAGGTGCACTGCAGAATGTGTGTTATAGACTACTGCAGAGTTCATACAGGAATATTTGAATGCCAACGCAGTCTCTCTTCTCTCTGTTTTCCCTCGCTTTCCCACTCTCAGGGCAGTGCCAGCCTGGACATCCAGAACGTCAACCAGCAGACAGCCCTGCACCTGGCCGTGGAGAGACAGCACACACAGATAGTCAGGGTCAGTCTCCTCTCCTCACTCCCTCTCTCCTTCCGCTAACTGAAGATGCTATCTGCAGTTATCTCCCCATCTGTCTCTCACTCCTGACAGTGCACTAAAGGCTGTTGAGAAGATGAAGACAGCAACCATGTATGATTTAAAATGGAGGATCTCCTGCAGTAGAATTAACCCGCTAGGGCCAAACTGACGTAGTGCCAAGGAAAGGAGAATGCTTTCTGGAAGAGAAACATGAGAGAAGTAATGGGTGTCCTATCAGGGAAAGGTTGTTACGCTGCCGCCATCTTGTGGAGTGGTGGAGAAGTGCAGCTTCAGAGTGGTGCAGGAACACAGTCAATATACATTTACATTTTAGTCATTTAGCAGACGCTCTTATCCAGAGCGACTTAGTTAGTGAGTGCATACATTTTCATACTGGCCCCCTGTGGGAAATGAACCCACAACGAACCCACAAACCTGGCGTTGCAAGCGCCATGCTCTACCAACTGAGCTACAGGGGACTACAATATGCAGGACCTCTAGCTGTGATGCCATGCTAGACTCATTTGGATGGTGATCGTTAAAAAAATTAAAAATAGTACTGGACTGTTCTGCAAATAAATTCTCATTTTAAATGATCTCTATGTTAATTTGGAATGCTCTGTGTCTGTCTGTCCCCAGCTGCTGGTGCGAGCAGAGGCAAAGCTGGACGTGCAGGACAAGGACGGGGACACTCCTCTCCACGAGGCGCTGCGTCACCACACGCTGTCCCAGCTCCGCCAGCTGCAGGACATGCAAGACGTCAGCAAGGTGGAGCCCTGGGAACCCTCCAAAAACACGGTAGAGAATACACCTTACATATACCTCTAAAACCATCCTAAATCAACTAATATACCTCTAGAACCCTCCACAAACACCTAACATACATACATACCGCTAGAACCCTCCACAAACACCTAACATACATACATACCGCTAGAACCCTCCACAAACACCTAACATACATACATACCTCTAGAACCCTCCACAAACACCTAACATACTGCATACCTCTGGAGACCCTCCACAAACACCTAACATACATACATACTGAGACCCTCCACAAACACCTAACATACATACATGCCGCTGAGACCCCTCCATACACACCTAACATCCATACGGTACCTCTGGAACCCTCCACAAACACCTAACATACATACATGCCGCTGGAGACCCTCCACAACACCTAACATACATACATACCTCTAGAACCCTCCACAAACACCCTAACATACATACATACCGCTAGAACCCTCCACAAACACCTAACATACATCATACTCTAGAGACCCTCACCACACACAATCTACATGCTGAACCCTCCACAAACACCTAACATACATACATACCTCTAGAACCCTCCACAAACACCTAACATACATACATACCGCTAGAACCCTCCACAAACACCTAACATACATACATACCGCTAGAACCCTCCACAAACACCTAACATACATACATACCTCTAGACCCTCCACAACACCTAACATACATACATACCTCTAGAACCCTCCACAAACACCTAACATACATACATACCGCTAGAACCCTCCACAAACACCTAACATACATACATACCTCTAGAACCCTCCACAAACACCTAACATACATACATACCTCTAGAACCCTCCACAAACACCTAACATACATACATACCTCTTGAACCCTCCAAAAACACAGTAGGGGATTAATCCCCCAGTAATTTATCCTGAAATGTCTGATACCCCTTCTAAGTGGTGGCTCTTACATCTGTGCTGAGGGCGGCTAATTCAATTGTCATTTTGTAAAGTGACACTATGGGAGAGTGAGCCAGCCTCAGCCTGTATAGCCCTACACTAAGGCTGGTCGATATAGCCTAAAACTCATATAGAAATATTTTCAAATTTATGGGTGATTCACAATACAGTGAGGGGAAAAAGTATTTGATACCCTGCTGATTTTGTACGTTTGCCCACTGACAAAGACATGATCAGTCTATAATTTTAATGGTAGGTTTATTTGAACAGTGAGAGACAGAATAACAACAACAAAATCCAGAAAAACGCATGTCAAAAAAATTATACATTGATTTGCATTTTAATGAGGGAAATACGTATTTGACCCCCTCTGCAAAACATGACTTAGTACTTGGTGGCAAAACCCCTTTTGTCCCACTCCTCTTTGCAGATCTTCTCCAAGTCATTAAGGTTTCGAGGCTGACGTTTGGCAACTTGAACCTTCAGCTCCCTCCACAGATGTGTTCTTGGGGTCATAGGCAGCATTCCTCCTCCTCCAAACACGGCATCTTTGATGCCAAAGAGCTCGATTTTGGTCTCACTTGACCACAACACTTTCACCCAGTTCTCCTCTGAATCATTCATATGTTCATTGGCAAACTTCAGACGGGCCTGTATATGTGCTTTCTTGAGCAGGGGGACCTTGCGGGCACTGCAGGATTTCAGTCCTTCACGGCGTAGTGTGTTACCAATTGTTTTCTTGGTGACTATGGTCCCAGCTGCCTTGAGATCATTGACAAGATCCTCCCGTGTAGTTCTGGGCTGATTCCTCACCGTTCTCATGATCATTGCAACTCCACGAGGTGAGATCTTGCATGGAGCCCCAGGCCGAGGGGAGATTGACAGTTATTTTGTGTTTCTTCCATTTGCGAATAATCGCACCAACTGTTGTCACCTTCTCACCAAGCTGCTTGGCGATGGTCTTGTAGCCCATTCCAGCCATGTGTAGGTCTACAATCTTGTCCCTGACATCCTTGGAGAGCTCTTTGGTCTTGGCCATTGTGGAGAGTTTGGAATCTGATTGATTGATTGCTTCTGTGGACAGGTGTCTTTTATACAGGTAACAAGTTGAGATTAGGAGCACTCCCTTTAAGAGTGTGCTCCTAATCTCAGCTCGTTACCTGTATAAAAGGCACCTGGGAGCCAGAAATCTTTCTGATTGAGAGGGGGTCAAATACTTATTTCCCTCATTAAAATGCAAATCAATGTATAATTTTTTTGACATGCTTTTTTCTGGATTTGTTGTTGTTGTCTCTCACTGTTCAAATAAACCTACCATTAAAATTATAGACTGATAATTTCTTTGTCAGTGGCAAACGTACAAAATCAGCAGGGGATCAAATACTTTTTTCCTTCACTGTGTGTGTATTATATATTATAATAATAATATTATGCCATTTAGCAGACGCTTTTATCCAAAGCGACTTACAGTCATGCGTGCATACATTTTTGTGTATGGGTGGTCCCGGGGATTGAACCCACTACCTTGGCGTTACAAGCGCCGTGCTCTACCAGCTGAGCTACAGAGGACCACAGTGTGTATATATATATATATATATATATATATATAATCAGTTTTCTCTGAATAAGCTTTGTTGCACAATTAAAGGTCAATTCACCAAATTTCAAACAGTCAGGAATAATCTAATGAATTCAGAGCTTGTGAAATTATACCTAGAATAAATATAAGCCTTACACAACCATAAAACCCACTAGTAATTAAATTATTTTATCAAAATAGTTTAACCTGCTTTTTTTTGCAACAATCACTGATAAGGCTTTCGTCTGTCTATCAAAATGCCCTTTTTGTTACACATTTAAACAGAACCATGCACAATGCACATCCACTAATAATGACCAACTTCTGGTAGCAGGCATTATAGAAATGTAACACCGGTCTCATAAACAATCTCTCAAGCCAAGCCCACGTGCTAGTGAGTAGCCAGCTTCACTTTATATTTCAAGTCTAGCCAACGTGGATCTATTTACTTGCTAACATTAGAACAGTTGAATGTTGAACTGTTATGAATACACCTTCCTGTCTGTCTCCAACTGTTTGAACAACACAGCCTGTTCACTTTGTTTAGATGTTGAAATCACGTGGCCTACCTGGATAAGATGCTTATTTCTCAGAATGAGAACCAGTTGTCAATTTCTTATTTAAATGTGTATTTTTATGCTCATTGCACATTTATTAAACAGACTATACAGCCAGCACATAAGTCTGTGGCTACCTCAAAGTCGTGCGTGACAACTGAGCATTAATTTTCCACAATCATGTTCATTGATACTCTGGTTTTAGGAGGGTCTGCTCTGTTCTTCATTTTGGGAGATGAGACATGAAAAGGGTATCGTTAGAAAGGTAAAACAATGTCTAAGTGTTTCGGTGTCCATGTGACCGATTCTGTTGGACCAAACCTCTAATGCAAATGGCGAGTTTAAACGGCTTGTTGTCAGGGAGGAAGAAGTTATCTTTCTTATTTTGTTGTTATAAGTGGCAAGGGTAGGGGCTTGGTGTCTGTGTACGAGTGGGAAGGTGCACAAAATGCGCGAAGGAGACTAGACCAATAAGACACAGAACGCTCATAAAAACAGGAAAAAAGTTAATCTTGATAAAGGCATTTGGAACATCGCACTAATCTAATGAATTCGATATATCGCCCTACCCTACCTCACACACTGCACACGTCCCAATTACACTGTATGCTCCGCTGCACTCTGCTCTCCTCTGTCTGGTGGAGCTGGGGGAAGAGGGAGAGACAGGGGGAAGAGGGAGAGACAGGGGGAAGAGGGAGAGACAGGGGGAAGAGGGAGAGACAGGGGGAAGAGGGAGAGAGAGAGAGAAAAGGAGACAGAAAGAGAAAGTGTTACTGACTCCTGTGTGTGTTGGTCCTCCACAGCTGATCATGGGCCTGGGCACCCAGGGAGCAGAGAAGAAGAGTGCAGCGTCCATCGCCTGCTTCCTGGCAGCTAACGGAGCAGACCTGACCATGCGCAACAAGAAGGGCCAGTCCCCTCTGGACCTCTGCCCCGACCCCAGCCTCTGTAAGGCCCTGGCCAAGTGCCACAAGGAGAAGAGCAGGTAAGAAACCCGGCCCCAGGTCTAGCCCTCAGCCCAGCCCCTAAACCCATACAATAGGACATGGTTTAGACTATTTTAGATTAATCAGCTGTTGAGCTTCAACTTGTTTTCTCCCCATCTTCCTTTATTATGTCCTTTCTTTTCTTTCTCACAAACTCCCTTTTCTCTCCCCATCCCTCTCTCTCTTCCAGTGGCCAGGTGGGCTCTCGTAGCCCGTCTCTGAACAGCAACAGTGAAACCCTGGAGGAGTGTATGGTCTGTTCTGACATGAAGAGAGACACCCTGTTCGGGCCCTGCGGACACATCGCCACCTGCTCTCTCTGCTCCCCGCGTGTCAAGAAGTGTCTCATCTGCAAGGACCAGGTCCAGTCCAGAACCAAGGTATTGTACCAAACCCAGCCTCGTTGGTTTAAATATAAACGTTTATGGACGGTTTCTCAGAAACAGATTAAATCTAGTCTTGGACTGAAAACTGATGACTCTCCATTGAAATAACTTATTAGTACAGGACTAAACTTAATCTGTGTCCGGTATTCTGATCTGCATGCTTTTCGATCAAGTCTCCCATTGATGTCAATGAATGATTTTAGGCCAACTGTTGTGGTGCCTCTGTAAGTATCAAGTTGTATAAGTTACTAATGAGTTAGTACATTGATAGATGCTTTCCATTGGTTTTGGGTGTAAAGACATCCTCCAATCAGAGGTAGGACTTTCTCTTCTCTTTCCCGTCACTGACATCACATGTTTGTCTCCATTCAGATCGAGGAGTGTGTCGTGTGTTCTGACAAGAAGGCTGCCGTGCTCTTCGAGCCCTGCGGTCACATGTGCGCTTGTGAGAGTAAGTACACAAAACCAACTAAGGTTGCTTCCTCATACGGTATGCCACCTGGCGCGTGCTCAGTAGGGAGAAAACGTTTTGAAGTGGGAAGGTAGCCTACTACCTTTTTTCTCTGTTGCAAAATGTTTTGCTACGGTGTGCCCTACCTACGACCCTGCCTCGTTGCAAGAACTGAACGATTCTCCAGAATCTTTGATGCGTTCTAGTGGGGCCATACTGACCTGTTATTCTGTCTGTGTGTGTTCCCTCCCTCCGTGCAGACTGTGCCGGCCTCATGAAGAAGTGCGTACAGTGCCGGGCTGTTGTGGAACGCCGCACACCCTTCGTCCTTTGTTGTGGAGGGAAAGGTATGGAGGGTGATGCCGCTGATGATGATGATGATGATGAGGATGATGATGAGGACCTTAGTGAGTGAATCTTCCACATGTTCCCTTTTAATTCCCTTTTTATCCTCCTTTCTCTCTCGTTGTCATGACTCCCCACCTCCTCCTTTCCCCCATGATGAACTTGTTGTGTTTTTGTTTGTTTGTGTCGGCTTTGGTTTGTTGATTCACAGCCGTCTTCCTCCTGCATTATTTGAATGTTAATGTTGTCATTGTTTTGTGTATTTCAGTTGAATGTGTCATTTTCCCAGACTTGGAAACAAACCACCCTAGTTGAGGTCATTAATGCAAAATGTATGATCTTTAACTTAATCAGACGAGAACTGGCTTACCTAGTGTGATGGAATGTGTTTTAATCATAACATGCAATTCAATGAAGTCAGTTTTATAACATTTCAGCAGCATGCACTGATTTGATTAACAGAAATTGACCTCCATAACCGGCTATTAATTCTCCCTTACCTGGCAAACTGATTTTAATATCGCCATCAGTCCATTGCTCGATCCAATTTCTCCATCCAATCTGTTAGCTAAGCAGTGATGGTACAATGTTGGGTATTTCAATGTGTGAATGTGTATTTTGGGTTACTTTTACCATCCCTAGTGTTGTCTTTAAGTTAGTCTTTTATCACGTTATTATCCATCCTTTATGACTGCACCTTACACGCACTTCCCTTTATTTAGTTTCCCTTATTATTTTATGTTGAGTTAAAAGGGAGACTGTTGTAAGTTCACTGATTTTATATTGATTTGCCAAAGATTCGCTTGTCGACAGATCTTTGTGTTTCAGTGTGTTGCCACACAAACGCACGCACACACACACACACAGATCTCTTCAAATACAAAGTACATTATGTCAATCACACACATTCCCCTATGTCCCTGGACATTTGGAGAGGGATTCCAGTGCCAACCTAGACGACTCTCCTAGCCCACTGTTAGCTAGTGTTTAGTGGGGAGCACTAATAGTTGTCAGGTTACCTGCTGAGTACTGCTGACCCAAACAGCTTTTGTCCTGGTAGCTTTCGTTCTAGTAATACTACTTAGTGTGAATGTTTTTAGACTTTGAAGGAAGCGGTTGCAGCCATCCACCTTACTCTACCTAGAAGAGACTCCTCTCCCCCACCTCCCACCTAACAACATCTGTTTTAGATCTAATAACCTCATTGTCCTTGCCCTCCTTTGTCTCCAGGCCTTTAGTAGTGAGTAGACTGCTCCTCCTCAGGCCTTGTCTTGTGGAGTTGTATCAGGGGCTCCTGTTATAACACTGTGACTGGTTATTCTCAGCAGGTAACTCTAACTCAGCTCTAATGGCAGGGGGGTCACTGGATCTGCTCCAGCCCAACAATCTGGCGCTAAGTTGGTGTAAGTATCTCATCCTCTTCCCTGGTTCAAAACTCCCCAATAATCCCCAGCGCTGTCTGCCCTGCCTGGCCTATGCCCTGCTGCAGCGATCCTTCGCCCACCCCTCAAAACCACACACAGAATCACACACATACAAATGACAGTGATTTTCACCATTCAGACAGGTTGTGCCCTCGAGCACGGGGCCTCAGACCAGTTTCAGCCAAACACTGCATGGTGTCGAACTCTGAAATCCCTGCTTGTTAAAAAAACGGACTGGGTTAAATGGCCCACATAGACGAGGCTGTATGATTGCTTGATTAGTTTGGCCTTTAGAGCAGCATGTCATTAAAATCTATTCCAATTTTATTGAACACATACACAGAATACAACAGTGAAAGGCTTACTAGTACATGCAATCGTAAAGAGAGGTTTGCATTGACATTGCCACCAACAGAGTGAAAGGCATCTCACCTTCTCTCTCCCACATGCTATCACACTAGGCCGCAATAAATCGGCCACTAGTTTGAGAACCTGCATTTGTTGGTTAGTTTCTCAACGTTGTGTGTGTTTCCCTTCTTCAGCCAGCGGTAACATCCCGGCCATGCAGAGAGACAAAGACAACACCAATGTCAATGCTGACGTTCAGAAACTGCAGCAGCAACTGCAGGACATCAAGGAGCAGGTAAGCATGGTGGTATGTACTAAAGACAACATGGTGGTATGTACTAAAGACAACATGGTGGTATGTACTAAAGACAACGTGGTGGTATGTACTAAAGACAACATGGTGGTATGTACTAAAGACAACATGGTGGTATGTACTAAAGACAACATGGTGGTATGTACTAAAGACAACGTGGTGGTATGTACTAAAGACAACGTGGTGGTATGTACTAAAGACGACGTGGTGGTATGTACTAAAGACGGCGTGGTGGTATGTACTAAAGACGGCGTGGTGGTCTGTACTAAAGACGGCGTGGTGGTATGTACTGAAGACGACGTGCTGGTATGTACTAAAGACGACGTGGTGGTATGTAACGTGGTGGTATGTACTAAAGACGACGTGGTGGTATGTACTAAAGATGACGTGGTGGTATGTACTAAAGACGACGTGGTGGTATGTACTAAAGACAGCGTGGTGGTATGTACTGAAGACGACGTGCTGGTATGTACTAAAGACGACGTGGTGGTATGTAACGTGGTGGTATGTACTAAAGACGACGTGGTGGTATGTACTAAAGACGACGTGGTGGTATGTACTAAAGACGACGTGGTGGTATGTACTAAAGACGACGTGGTGGTCTGTACTAAAGACGACGTGGTGGTATGTACTAAAGACGACGTGGTGGTATGTAACGTGGTGGTATGTACTAAAGACGACGTGGTGGTATGTACTAAAGACGACGTGGTGGTATGTACTAAAGACGACGTGGTGGTATGTAACGTGGTGGTATGTACTAAAGACGACGTGGTGGTATGTAACGTGCTGGTATGTACTAAAGACGACGTGGTGGTATGTACTAAAGACGACGTGGTGGTATGTACTAAAGACGACGTGGTGGTATGTAACGTGGTGGTATGTACTAAAGACGACGTGGTGGTATGTACTAAAGACAGCATGGTGGTATGTACTAAAGACAGCATGGTGGTATGTACTAAAGACAGCATCAAACACCATGCATCATTTGAGTTATATACTTAGTTCAGATTTGGTTGAATTGTAATAAATGTTAACCGTATGTGTGTGCTAGGCACATCCAATAAACATTGAAGATCCAATGCAGCCGTTTTTATCTAAATATCAAATCATTTCTGGGTAACAATTATGTACCTTACTGTGATTTGTTTTAAACTAAAATGGTCAAAAATAAACAAATATAGCTTGTTAGCAAAGAGCATATTCTCAAGCAATAATTGTATTAGGACTGTCTGGGAGTGGTCTGAGTGGGGAGGGTAAAAACAGAAAACTAGCTGTTATTGGCAGAGAGGTTTTTAACTCTTTCTTATTGGTCTATTAACTCATTTACCGCCTGGTGATTACACCATCCCACCAAAACAGGCTGAAATGTAATGCAGTATTTTCAAACTGCTCTTGCACTAAAAGGGCATTATCATAATTTTCACAGTATTATTCCAACCACTAGTGTAAAAATATGTATACAAAATATGTTTAGGAACATAGTGTGTGGATATGAGTCACCTTTTCCTTGCCCTGAGACATGCCTGTAGACTATTTTGGAATCTATAGCCATGTCTCAATCAATAATTTTTCCAATACAATGTGTTTATCAGAATTGGGATGAATCCACTAAGAGATGAGAACTAAGTGTTATTTTGTGTATCTCTCCAGACCATGTGTCCGGTGTGCCTGGACCGGCTAAAGAACATGATCTTCATATGTGGCCACGGCACCTGCCAGCTGTGTGGCGACCGCATGAGCGAGTGCCCCATCTGCCGCAAGGCCATCGAGAAGCGCATCCTTCTGTACTAGAGTCCCAGGCTTCAGTCTCAGCCTACAACACCCCCCATGTCAAGGCCATCGAGAGGCGCATCCTTCTGTACTAGAGTCCCAGGCTTCAGTCTCAGCCTACAACACCCCCCATGTCAAGGCCATCGAGAGGCGCATCCTTCTGTACTAGAGTCCCAGGCTTCAGTCTTGGCCTACTACAATCCCCACCCCCAATCTACAACCAACCACACCAGCTGCTGCTCTCCCATCTATCTCATCCTCACTGCTCCCATCTGTGTCTCTGCCAGCCCAGCCCAGCGTAGGGCGTCTTAACGTCTTACAACCAGAAAAACATAACATGCACTTCAGCATTACCAATGTGGCTTCTTTTAAAAACAGAAACCTTGTTATAGAACAATCAAACATTGTATTGAAAGAGATCCTTGGTGTTTGTAGCTCAGCTGAAAGCCTGTAGTCTCTTGATTCTTTGCTATGCTCCTCAGAATGCCCTTTCGCCTCTCTCTCGTATCTCTCTCTCGCTCTTCTCCTCCCCCTCCCCTCTCTCTCTCTGTTGTTTTCCTGTTTCTGGTGGGGGGGGGGGGCAGTCAGAGCCACTTAGTCCCATCTCCAGGGTCCTATTCATTAGGGCACACTGTAGCAAAATGTTTTGCAACATAAAACGTAACTGGACAAGTTGTGGTAGTCCCTCCCTGTTTCTGTCTGTTTTGTTCTGTTTTGGTGCCTAATAAACAGGACCCCGGTTCTGCTGTGTGTTGTGTACAGCCTGGGAGGTAGAGGGCGTTTGGCTTATCAGCCATCATGTAGTGTTCTCTTCTCCTCATCATCACACTCTCCTCCCCAACGCCTCTCCTGTTTGGAGGGCTGCCTCTCCTGTTTGGAGGGCTGCCTCTCCTGTTTGGAGGGCTGCCTCTCCTGTTTGGAGGGCTGCCTCTCCTGTTTGGAGGGCTGCCTCTCCTGTTTGGAGGGCTGCCTCTCCTGTTTGGAGGGCTGCCTCTCCTGTTGAAGGGCTGCCTCTCCTGTTGAAGGGCTGCCTCTCCTGTTGAACCTAAAGCCCATTTATCATTGATTCTATTATCTTTGTATTTCTTATGCAAACCTATTCGTAATGGAAGCTACTGACGTGGATATTCAGTACTTTTGGAGTTTACTCAACATTTCATGATGATAGCTACAATATGATGACATATTTGTAAACATACTAAAAATGCAATGTCCAGCACTTTTAATAGTTCAACCAGTCTTCTGCTACACGTGCATATTTGAGGTGGGTTGTCGTTGTGACATGTTGGGGATTTTGGCAATGAGGCCCTTTATCTATTTCCCCAGAGTCAGATGAACTCGTGGATACCATTTTTATGTCTCTGTGCAGTTTAAAGGAAGTTGCTAACTAGCGATAGCGCAATTGCTAACTATCGTTAGCGCAGTGACTTGAAGTCTGTGCGTAATCTGCTAGCGTGCTAGCAGATACCAATAGACTTCCAGTCATTGTGCTAACGCTAGTTAGCATTGGCTCGCTAAAACTACCTCTAACTTTCTTCATACTGGACACAGACATAAAAATAGTATCCACGAGTTCATCTGACTCTAGAGAAGTAAACAAAGGTCATCATTGCCAAAATCCCGAAGTATCCGTTTAAGACCTGCACAGGACAGGTTTGCACTAGTTAGCATGCTATCTAGGGAGAAAAACTGCTGATTGAACATAAAGCAAAAGTGCTGTTCTGTTTGTCAAGACTTTGGCTGTCCACCTCCACCTTAACTCTGACTGATAAGGTGGTGATACGGCTGCAGTCCAATCGCCAGCTAACACCTCATCACCTGTACCTTGTTTACCAACCTCTCTCTGGAGAAACACAGGCAGGCCAGGCAATACACGTTTAGCATTGCAACACCTTTGGTCTGCAACTGTTAACTCTTAAGTACAGTAGACCCACTATAGATGCAAGTCAAGACAGTGTTTCATTCAGCCTACTTCCTTCTAAGTGAATAGTATCTATCATGTACCTGCTGGACATTTCTGAGGATTAATTAACATTATTGAGCATTTGTCCAAACAGTATGTCATGTACGTCACAAGTTGCTTTGGAGCTGTTCCAAGACTACAGGTGGTATTACCTGTCTGATATACAACCATCCTATAATTCTTATAAGCATCGCTAATAACCATTGATTATTCCTGTGCCATTGCTTCCAAAAATGATTTGCCTGTTAAATGTTGTTTGGGGTTAAGGTGCTCTTAACCTGGTATTGCTTTAATTTAAATGTATTTGCTTACATTTTTTTATAAACACACATTTATTGAGCTAGAGTGTACAATCTAATAGAAAGCCAAGATGATAAAATGTAGAGTAAATTATTTTGTATTGCTGCCCACAAATAGGATTTAGAGGTATATCTCTTTAAAGCCTTACCTATAATGTAATGTAGCCTCCCACTCTCGCCCACAAATCCTGCTTCAATGTTGAAATGTGTCTTTTAGTTTGATAGACTTAAAGCAAAAAAACACTAAGCATTATTTTGTCTTGTTTTGTCTGCAAGTCAAACATGTTCAGAGTCAATAGTGAGATTGGTGATAAGGGAGACCTTTTTGTCAGGTTCTACATGTATTCTTCTACCAGTGTTTTGGGGATAGGAAAAAATGGTTCCACTGGTAAAGTTGACACTAATACAGCAAATCCCTCTGTGTGGAGCAAATGCTGTTCACCTCAGTATACGCTGACCAGCTTGACAATGTAAACAAGCAATTTTATAGGAAAGAAAGAAAAGTAGCTTCATACTTTTTTACTACTAGTTTTTATTTCACTGATTGCGTTAACATTCTAAAAGCACTAATATTGCTTTATGGTAGTATTGTCTTGTTAGTTGTTATAAAGGCCTATTTTGTACCTTATGTTCAAAACTTATACCTGTCAAGATTTAAAGGTTTCAGTAGTATTCTTTCCTTTTTTTAGGCATGAATGTTTGATGTATGACGTATCATGAAAGCTGGTCACTTAAAAGTGCTTTTAAAACAAACGTATAGCTGAAATAAAGTTCTAAATGAACCTTGGGACCTCTACCCACACCGTCTTGTTTTTATTCCTTTGTTTCTTGTGAATGTAAATTAACTGAAGGACGACATTTGTCAACTTGTTTGTTTATTTTAACATGTTTGGGCAATTAGCATGTTGACTTTCCCCTGCAGTGTAGGCTGGCATCGTTTTGACAAATGTACAAACATTTTAAAGTTATACGGCTGACCGAGCATACCAATATACAAAACAATCAGTCACAAAACAAAATTGAAGGGCTGCAAACTAAGGTACAGTGCCGGGAGACTTGAAAGTATTTCTTTCAAGTCTCCCGAGTGGCGCAGTGGTCTAAGGCACTGCATCGCAGTGCTAGCTGTGCCACTAGAGATCCTGGTTCGAATCCAGGCTCTGCTGTAGCCGGCCGCAACCGGGAGACCAATGGGGTGGCGCACAATTGGCCCAGCGTCGTCCAGGGTAGGGGAGGGAATGGCCGGCAGGGAGGTAGCTCAGTTGGTAGAGCATGGCGTTTGCAACGCCAGGGTTGTGGGTTCGATTCCCACGGGGGGCCAGTATGAAAATAAAAAAGAATAATGTATGCACTAACTGTAAGTCGCTCTGGATAAGAGCGTCTGCTAAATGACGTAAATGTAAATGTATTTGTAGTCCTTGGCTTTTATTCCACATTTTGTGTTACAGCCTGAATTCAATAATGTCATCTACACAATGCCCCATAATCACAGTGAAAACATGTTTTTTGACATTTTTGCTAATTTATTGAAAATGAAATACAGAAATGTCTCATTTACAGAAGTATTCACACCCCTGAGTAAATACATGTTAGAGTTACAGCAATTAGTATTTCTGGGTAAGAATGTAAGAGCTTTGCACACCTGGATTGTACAATATTTGCACATTCTTAAAAAAATTCTTTAAGCTCTCAAGTTGGGTGTTGATCATTGCTAGAAAGCCATTTTCAAGTCCTGCGATAGATTTTCAAGCCGATTTAAGTCAAAACTATACTAGGCCACTCCGGAACATTCAATGTTGTCTTGGTAACCAACTCCAGTGTATATTTGGACCTGTGTTTTAGGTTATTGTCCTGCTGAAAGGTGAATTTGTCTCCCAGTGTCTGTTGGAAAGCAGACTGATCCAGGTTTTCCTTTAGGATTTTGCCTGTGCTTAGCTCTATTCTGTTTCATTTTATCAACAACAAAAAAACTCCCTAGTCCTTGCCGATGACAAGCATACCCATAACATGATGCAGCCACAACTATGCATAAAAATATGAAGAGTGGTACTCTGTGATGGATTTGCCCCAAACCACGCTTTGTATTCAGGACATAAAGTTAATTTCTTCACCACAATTTTTCCAGTTTTACCTTTGTGCCTTATTGCAAACAGGATGCATGTTTTGGAATATTTTTTTATTCTGTACAAGCTTCCTTTTCACTCTGTCATTTAGGTTAGTATTGTGGAGTAACTACAATGTTGTTGATCCATCCTCAGTTTTCTATCACAGCCATTGAACTCTAACTGATTTAAACTTATCATTGGCCTCATGGTGAAATCCCTAAGCAGTTTGTATTTTTGCAGTGACTTGGTGTTTTGATACACCATCCAAAGTGTATTTAATAACTTCACCATACCCAAAGGGATATTTAAAGTCTGCTTTGTTTTATTTGTACCTACAGTATTTACCAATAGGTGCCCTTTGCGAGGCGTTGGAAAACCTCCCTGGTCTTTGTGGTTGAACTGCTCGACTGAGGGACCTTACAATTATCTGTATGTGTGGGGTACAGAGATGAGGTAGTCATTCAAAAATCATGTTAAACACTATTATTGCACACAGTCTGTGAGTCCATGCAACTTGTGACTTGTTAAGCAAATGTTTACTCCTGAACTTATTTATGCTTGCCATAACAATTATTGACTCAAGACATTTCATCTTTTCATTTTTAATTCATTTGTAAAAAAATATATTAAAAAAAACACAATTCCACTTTGACATTATGGGGTGTTATGTGTAGGCCAGTGACACAAAATCTCAGGCTATAAAACAACAAAATGTGGAAAAGGTCAAGGGGTGAGAATACTTTCTGAAGGCTCTGTAAATCATAAGACACTAGGGATGGCTCTATGATCTCCCTCACTGATCACAGCACAGTCTTGAGGGGTCAAAGACGAAGTCAGTGTCCTGGGGTGACACACGTCTCCATCCCTCTCCCCGGGCTGAACTGATGGGCTGCTGTCACTCACACCCAGCAGGGGTTAACTGACAAACTGACCGCCTAGTGGGGGAGCAACAGCCCCTAACCCCTCAAGGCCCAGTCAGCAAACAGCTCTCCCCAGGCAGCTTAGCCAGCCTCCCCAAGCCAGAGGAGATAGTGCTGTCTCCAGCACCCTGACGGGACAGCAGGGCTGCAGACAATCAGTCAGGGTGATGGATGTTGGAATGGACGACTGGGTCCGGCTGGGTCTGAACCATGGTAGGTGATCAGCAAACTGCCTGTCTGGGCCTATCTACTGCTGATCACCCACCCATGGCTCAGGGCAAGGACCAGGGGGGATACTACATAGCAAGATCAATGGCTTGGCCAGTTAACTTGCCTAAATATTATGATCTAATTGACAACAAGCAAAAACACATATCGAAGCTTAGCTTTCTTAATGAACCAGAAAATCAGTAGTTATTTCTGGTTGTTTATCAAAGTTAGCTGGCTCAGCTTGTGTTCAATCTCTCCCCACACTTCCTGAGAGGCAGGGGGATGTGTGGAGGGCGAGGAGCTGTTTCCCCAGTAACGTCAGAACCATCAGCCCCCCTGCTTTGTAGTATACACCTATGGCCGTCTAGGGCTTGCCACAGAACATACATACTGTATAACACAATAGAAACACCAAAGCTAGGTTTAAAGGGATAGGTAATCCAACTGTGAACTATCCCTTTAACCTCACGGTGGTCTGTTTTACCCGGCACAAAAAGGGTCTGTATATATAACTAACTGGTGTCTTTCCCTCCTATCGTCTATAACTAACTTTAGTGTTGTCTTCTTCTCTCATGGCACCCAACACTGAGCTGTCTGCTCTGATCGAGAAGCTGCAGAAGAATGCTGACACTGGTGGAGAAGAACCTCAATAAGGTACAGAACCTCATAGAACATTACAGCGCCTCACCGTTTCCCTTTAAGAAAATGTAGACATTTGGGTGAACTTAATTTTTTGTAAACTTAGATTTCCCTTTCAAGTTTGTGTAAGCAGCACGATGAAGGCTAACCAAGCTAAAATCATATCCTGAATATAATGTATTTTTTGGTTTTGTGTAGAAAATCATTATATTGAAGTTTTCAGTATCCCATCATTTTAAAATGTTGGATTCTATTTTTCTAAACTAAAGAAGGGTGAGAGGAACAATATACACTGAGTGTACAAAACATTAGGAACACCTTCCTAATATTGAGTTGCAGCCCCCCTATTGCCCTCAGAACAGCCTCAATTTGTGGGTTCGTGGACTCTACAAGGTGTCGAAAGCATTCCACAGGGAGGCTAGCCCATGTTGATTTCAATGCTTCCCACGGTTGTGTCAAGTTGGCTGGATGTCCTTTGGGTGGTGGACCATTCTTGATACACGGGAAACTGTTGAGCCTCAAAAACCCAGCAATGTTGCAGTTCTTAACACAAATCGGTGCGCCTGGCACCTACTACCATACCCCGTTCAAAGGCACTTAAATCTTTTGTCTTGCCCATTCACCCTCTGAATGGCACACAAACACAATCCATGTCTCAATTGTCTCAAGGCTTAAAAATCCTTCTTTAACCTGTCTCCTCCCCTTCATCTATACTGATTTAAATGGTTTTAACAAGTGACATCAATAAGGGATCATAGCTTTCACCTGGATTCACCTGGTCAGTCTATGTCATGGAAAGAGCAGGTGTTCTTAATGTTTTGTATCTTCAGTGTAGTTGATGTGCAAATTCCTGAACACACCACAAGGTGGCAGTATATCCAATGCCCAGTCAGTGTATTGGCCTCTTGGACAAAGCTTTCTGAGAGGCTACATGCATCTTGTCCTGCCAAAACATTATGAAGGGAAATCAATTGCAACCATCTTTGAAAATAGTATTTCCCCTAGATATGTTCAGAATAAGTGCTATTTATGTGTTAGTTTCAATTTATTCCTTGTTTTTTTTTTGGGATGTCGACCCATGTCATCCCAATTCCAGATAAGAGTAATGATTTTTTCATAACTGTGTATGTGTGTGTTCAGCAATTGGCAGTGTATGTGCCTGTCTTGAGTCTGAGTGCCGTGTTGGAGGCATTGATCACTCTCCGTCTGAAGGTCCTCTCACGTCATCCAGTTCAGAAGCAGAGCTGTATTTATGGTTGGGGTTTATGGTTGGCCGGGGCAAAGTGCACTCTGTCTGGACAGGTACATCTTGGATCATAGAGTGCCTTATACTGGGTTGGGTTGGGTTGGGTTGGGTTGGGTTGGGGGGGCTGTGTGTGTGTGTGTGCGCGTGTTCATGGAGTTTGGCCGCCCCACCTCCACAGTAAAGTCATAAAGGAGCTATACTGTCTTCCTCACCCCCTAACTGACACACTGATTGCTTTATTGATATTGATCAGGGCAAAGAGTCCTAGCCCTCTCATGTGGGAAACATTTTACACATGTAACATGGAGGGGGATCAAAGGACTGAACAACTCAATGATGTGGTGACTCCTGTTACTCAATTTGTTGTTCGAACGCTGAAGTAACATTTTATTAGCTTACACCTATGGTTGCATGTGCAAGGAGATCATTCAAGATTGATGTCGAAATGTCCTGAGGACATCAGGAAATGCCTTCAAAACCGGTCACTAGGGGCAACAGTGAGCACTATCACCATCAAGTAGGCTTGGGTTTTGCTAGGGCGTGGTGGATGGGCGTAATCCCATGACTCTGGATCAGAAAACTGCGTGTTTGATCCCAGTTGTGGATACATTTTTGTTTTTACCCTATCCCAAACCTTAACCCTTACCTTAACAATTCAGAATGAGTGCCTAAACTTCACCTTTAACTTAGAAATTTGACGTTTGGAGAAATGGAACGATACAGAGCAGCAGGAGCAACAAAAACACTTTGAAATTTGACGTATGGAGCAACTTCTAAATTTGACGTTTGGAGAACGTGGATGAACGTCTAATTCTGCACTGACTGTGAGAGCTTGTTGGCATGTGTCTCCATTGCACCACAATTTAAAAAGTGACGTTAACCTATACATGTACATCATTTAGCAGACGCTCTTATCAATAGCGACTTACAGGAGCAATTAGGGTTAAGTGCCTTGCTCAAGGGCACAGACAGATTTTTCACCTAGTCGGCTCAGGGATTCGAACCAGCAACCTTTCAGTTACTAGCCCAACGCTAACCGCTAGTCTACCTGCCGCCCACTGAATCACATATCTATTCATGCAATACTGCACAGTGTCTGTACAGTTTATATCATACTACAGTATTATTAATACTTATCTTTTGGGGGGAAAGATATCATTGCATTATATATTTATTCACGCTTTGTTATCAATGGCAGATAGCCTGTATTGTTGTCATAGTGTGTGTGTGAATTTCCCTATCGGAATCTTTCTATAGGTTTTTACATTTAATAATGACATCCCAGTAGCCCTCATGAAATGTTCATTATTCCCCATCTTTCAGAGAATACATAATTGGTAACTACCTGGAACCAAATGGTACATAGTGACGTTTGTGTCAATGAATCTCAAAGAACCAAAGTGTAATTACTATGCACTAATTAGGTAGTTACCGTTTTAACAAGTCATTTCGAAGTAACTGCCTGGTAAATACCAGGCTTTAAAATAAGGGTTACCTTTCTCACTTTTCTCTTCAATTTGTAATCCGTTTAAAAAATATATATTTTTACGTATAATATTTCTCACCTCATTATTAATATATTTTTTTGTAGAACTCATGTTGTGAGAGAAATTATATACATTTTGTGAGGAATTGACATAGAAAGTCCACATTGCACCACAAGCTCCCATGCAGCCTCCTCAGCTGTATATATAAGTCCCCACAAAAGGTTGTGTGATTTTTGACCTTATTGATGTGTAGGGCTGTGGCCCACTATATGCACCGTGCTTATCACCACCACAGCCTGATTGGAGCGCTGAGAGCCCAATGCAGGAGCCTGTAGGGTCACATTTACAGTGCAAATGTTATCATTCAGATGACACTTTAAACAGTCTTTATCAATATATAGTCATTCAAGGTTTATGAGCTTTGATAAAATGCCACTAGCACTAGCTAAGCGGGGTCATTACAAAGTGTGGATGGCAGAGGTTTTTACCGTGCCTCTATTGGGTACATTTCATACTCGACAGAAATCAAAACAAACACTCGACCTGAAAGAGGAGAGGACAGTATGGCCTCTGTGGAGAAACAATTGATTTTATTACAGGAAGGGAAATCAGTGTTATAGAGCAAACTACACTACAGTGGGACTTTGGCAGAACCTTATCATTGTATTATCTTTGAAACAGTGGGTTATCATAATTGCTTACTTAATAATTCTATAAAGCTCTAGAAGGGCAACCTTTGGCTGGGTAGTAAACTAAAGAGCCTCAAGTGTTTTTGATGCAGATAGAGATGGAAGAGAGACTTCTGGGAACACAGAGAGGCTGTAAATGCTGTACCACCATGTTATAAACATATTTATACACTGGGTGTACAAACATTAGGAAGACCTTCCTAATATTGAATTGCACACCCTTTTGCCCTCAGAACAGCCTCACTTCGTTGAAAGCTTTCCTCAGGGATACTGGCCCATGTTGACTCCAATGCTTCCCACAGTTGTGTCAACTTGTCTGGATGTATTTTGGGTGATGGACCATTCTTGATAAACACAGGAAACTGTTGAGTGTGAAGAACTCAGCAGCGTTGCAGTTCTTGGCATACTCAAACCGGTGCACCTAGCACCTACTACCATACTACCATATTTTGTCTTGCCCATTCACTCTCTGAATGGCACACATTCACAATCCATGTCTCAATTGTCTCAAGGCTTAAAAATCCTTCTTTAATTTGTCTCCTCCCCTTCATCTACACTGATTTAAGTGGATTTAACAGGTTACATTAATAAGGGATCATAGCTTTCACCTGGTCAGTCTGTCATGGAAAGAGCAGGTGTTCCTAATGTTTTGTACAAATGTTTATGTAAATAAGTATTAGAGAAAATATAATTTATTAAGAAAGGGAATGTAGTTCAATAAAAAAGGTTAAAGAAGTGGGTGTAGTAGGGGAAAATATATTTTCAACACTGCATTTCTCAGGCAAGAGCAGCAACAGAACACGCAGAGTACTGTTGGTAGAATACACATCCCACCTAGGGAAAACAACAAAATAAACTTTAAAATAATAATATTATATTGCAGAACATTTTAGCAAAATCACATTTTTCTGTCACAATGTAAATACAAGCCAGAACAAATAGCTGTGATGTAATCGGGTGATACTGAGACAGAGAGAGTAGCCATCACACAAACCTGTCTGCTCTATCTTTTCCATCGTGGTGATTAGGTCCACTCTGTTGAACAATGGAGGAGTTGTGACTAATCAACATTTGGCTTGAACCAATCATGATGTGCCTCTCAAACAACACATGAAATATACACATGCAGGTTATTAGCACAGTGGTGGTACCGGTACATTGTGTATGTACTTTTAACCCAGAGAAAAGCATTAGCAGGTTAGATAGAATGCACCACATTTTATGTAGCTATGGTCTGCACCAGTTGGATGCAAGATCCATAACTGCACTGTGTTACATCGCGAAACACTAAAACATTTTTGAGGGAGCATCTTTGCATTTATGATGTGTTTATTTTGTGTATTTTATCCCTATATATAACATAGGATGTTATTCATTTTACCATGTGTTTATCTTGTATATTTTACCTCCCAAAAAGTATAAATTATCATGATGTAAATGGCTTCAAATAAGCTTGCACACAATATATTGGAAACAATTCCTGCATTTTTAGCTGTCACCTCACTGCGGCGTCTTAATGTAAAAGTTTGTGTCCCCAGTCTGGCTGGCACAAGATGAGGGATGTCACCTCAACTAAGACCTATTACACCATTAACACAGTCCCTGGTCTGTGTTGGGTCCCTGTGCCCTGGGGATTTGGCTTCCTGATGTGCATTCACTGCCAGGGTATCTGACTGGGAACCAGCAAAGTCTGCTATCAGAGTGGTAATTAATAACCAAATAGATTTTGTTACAGTATTTAAAGGTCCAATGCAGCTGTTTTTGTCACAATATCAAATAATTTCAGGGCAACAACCTTACTGTGATTGTTTTCAATTAAAATGAAACCAAAATTGCTTCTTAGCAAAGAGCAGAACTGTCTGGGAGTGGTTTGAGTGGGGAGGGGAAAACTGAAAATTAGCTGTTGTTAGCAGAGAGGTTTGGAACTCTCTTTCTTATTGGTTAACTAATTTACTGCATGGTGATGTCACCATGGAAGGCCAAAACTCCCTCCTACCAAAACAGGCTGACATTTCAGGCGGTCTTTCCAAACAGCTCTTACACTAAAAGGGCATTATCATAATTTTCACAATTTTACAGTATTATTCCAACCTCATAGTGTGGAAATATATAGAAAACACAGGGGAATCCTTTTTTTTTGTTACTGTACTGGGCCTTTATTTTATAGAGTAAGCTCTGTGGACTATGAATATTTCAACAAATTTGAATCCAATGTTCATGCTTTAGCATTATATTTCACAATGAATAGTATCTATTTCACTGAATAATTTTTCAGTTGAAAACCTTTTAACAATTAAACGCAGCCTACACATGGTGTAATCATGATTCTACTGCATGCTTTGTCTTTCAGGGATTTCTGCCTTCTCTCTTTGAAAGAGAGTTAAACTGTCTGACCTCAATCTGCATTCACACTGTATCAGAGGCCTGTTCTACAAAAGCCTTTTTTTCCAGGTGGTTTAAGGCTGGGGAAATCTCAGGCTCTCGTCATCACCTACCTCTCTATCTCTCTGTCCAGAACACTGAACTCTGAGATATTTGTGCATCGTGTATTGATTCGGGGTACAACCCTTGGCTGTAAAAGAGAGATAAAGAAGTTAGACATTAACTTTATTTTTTCAGGGGTCACAGTGTGGTTTCACATAGACCTACCGACACACACACAAAAACCTGATTCCTCTGATGGACTCTGGAATATTGACTAGTCCTCTCTCCCGTCTCTCTCTCTCTCTCTCTCTCTCACCCACAGAAAAAAAGCCTTTGCGGTCAGTATTTCTCCTCTCAGATAGATAGCGCGGCCGGCAGGCAGCATTCCTGTCTATTCCCTTCAAGGTTACAGTGTGGTGGAGGGGAGAACTCTGAGCACCTGCTGCTGCAGCTGCCTGAGAGGAACTGTTGTTTTGTTTCACACTCAACTGACTGAGTGTCTTTGTTGCATTTGCTTTCTCCACTCTCTCCACTGTTCCTAAGACAACTGAAAGGGAAAACCATAGTGGTTGAGGCAGTTTGTCTCAAGCTCAGATGCCATTACACAGGGAAAAGAGACCATCAGAAGGAACCTGGTGATAACAGGATTGTTGTGTTAATCAATATAAATTAGGTTGTCAGGTGCTTGGAAGATTGTTTTAATATTTCAACTTAAGTGGCAGAAAATCTTACGGCCTCCACTGTCCGTGTGAAATGTAGAAAAGTGTATACAGTTCTATTTTCCAGCGCTGAAGGCCAGTTTGCCCCATACCCTGAGAATACAGCACCTGGTTTAGACAGCAGCACATGTCAGCTTTGCACATTTCCATTGGTGGAATATTTCACCCTTGGCACCGTATAGTTCAGGGGATATTTGGGGGGGAAATGATGGCCCCAAACAATCAAGCTAGGTGGCCCTTACTCGCTCCCCTTTCTCTCTGTCTGAACTGGCTTCCCAAATTGTAGTTAACCTGAGATACGTCACAATCTGTCTGCTAAACTGTATTTCTGTTTGTCAACCTCAAGATAAAAAAAAAACTATTTCTCTTCCAGATAGATACAGTGAGGGAAAAAAGTATTTGCTCCCCTGCTGATTTTGTATGTTTGCCCACTGACAAAGAAATGATCAGTCTATAATTTTAATGGTAGGTTTATTTGAACAGTGAGAGACAGAATAACAACAACAAAATCCAGAAAAACACATGTCAAAAATGTTATAAAATGATTTGCATTTTAATGAGGGAAATAAGTATTTGACCCCTCTACAAAACATGACTTAGTACTTGGTGGAAAAACCCTTGTTGGCAATCACAGAGGTCAGACGTTTCTTGAAGTTGGCCACCAGGTTTGTACACATCTCAGGAGGGATTTTGTCCCACTCCTCTTTGCAGATCTTCTCCAAGTCATTAAGGTTTCGAGGCTGATGTTTGGCAACTCGAACCCTCAGCTCCCTCCACAGATTTTCTATGGGATTAAGGTCTGGAGACTGGCTAGGCCACTCCAGGACCTTAATGTGCTTCTTCTTGAGCCACTCCTTTGTTGCCTTGGCCGTGTGTTTTGGGTCATTGTCATGCTGGAATACCCATCCACGACCCATTTTCAATGCCCTGGCTGAGGGAAGGAGGTTCTCACCCAAGATTTGATGGTACATGGCCCCGTCCATCGTCCCTTTGATGCGGTGAAGTTGTCCTGTCCCCTTAGCAGAAAAACACCCTCAAAGCATAATGATTCCACCTCCATGTTTGACGGTGGGGATGGTGTTCTTGGGGTCATAGGCAGCATTCCTCCTCCTGCAAACACGGCGAGTTGAGTTGATGCCAAAGAGCTCCATTTTGGTCTCATCTCACCACAACACTTTCACCCAGTTCTCCTCTGAATCATTCAGATGTTCATTGGCAAACTTCAGACAGGCATGTATATGTGCTTTCTTGAGCAGGGGGACCTTGCGGGCGCTGCAGGATTTCAGTCCTTCATGGCGTATTGTGTTACCAATTGTTTTCTTGGTGACTATGGTCCCAGCTGCCTTGAGATCATTGACAAGATCCTCCCGTGTAGTTCTGGGCTGATTCCTCACTGTTCTCATGATCATTGCAACTCCACGAGGTGAGATCTTGCATGGAGCCCCAGGCCGAGGGAGATTGACAGTTATTTTGTGTTTCTTCCATTTGTGAATAATCGCACCAACTGTTGTCACCTTCTCACCAAGCTGCTTGGCGATGGTCTTGTAGCCCATTCCAGCCTCATGTAGGTCTACAATCTTGTCCCTGACATCCTTGGAGAGCTCTTTGGTCTTGGCCATGGTCGAGAGTTTGGAATCTGATTGATTGATTGCTTCTGTGGACAGGTGTCTTTTATATAGGTAACAAACTGAGATTAGGAGCACTCCCTTTAAGAGTGTGCTCCTAATCTCAGCTCGTTACCTGTATAAAAGACACCTGGGAGCCAGAAATCTTTCTGATTGAGAGGGGGTCAAATACTTATTTCCCTCATTAAAATGCAAATCCATTTATAACATTTTTGACATGCGTTTTTCTGGATTTTTTTGTTGTTATTCTGTCTCACTGTTCAAATAAACCTACCATTAAAATTATAGACTGATCATTTCTTTGTCAGTGGGCAAACTTACAAAATCAGCAGGGGATCAAATACTTTTTTCCCTCACTGTAACTGGTTGACAACAAAGCTTTAGCTGCTTTAAAACAACTCTGAGAGAGAGAATGAGAATCCACTTAAAATAGGCATCCCCCACTGATAGGGCCTGGCTGTTATCTGTCCAGGTCGCCCTGCCCATCGGGTCCAGGAGACGGATGACGTGAGCCCCTGATAGGCTGTCTCCATGGAGGCGACGAGACGCCAGGCTAGGCTCAGACCAGGCCATGCTGGCTAGGACACAGAGCAGGCCAGGCTAGGGTCCTGGATGACTGGGGCTGGGTGACTGGCGGGGTGGGTCTCTGGCTAGTGCTGACTGGCTGGAACTGACTGGTGGAGGGGGCCCCTTCCCCTTACTGAACCCTGTCTGGGGGGGGGGCAAGACCCATGATGACCACAGACAGACAGCTCTCTGTTGGAAGTCACTATGACAGACAGTTTACTTTACACAAAGCCCCTGGATAGTACAGGCTAGGGGGGCAGCCAGGGGGCAGGGGAGAGTCCAGTCCGCTGCTCTTTAGTCTACAGTAATGCTTAGCATTAGGTCACTGTTTACTGGCATAACTCTAAACCTGCAGACCCACAGACAAAACATTTGCCTTTGGTAATAGTACTATTCCTATAATCTATATAATAATATTCATACTCCTGTAATTGTTATATACAGTGCCTTCAGAAAGTATTCACACCCCTTGACTTTTTCCACATTTAGTTGTGTTACAAAGTGTGATTAAAATGGATTGAATTGTCATTTTTTTGTCAACGATCTACACAAAATGCTCTATGGAATAAAAATTAATTTTGTAAAAAATATATATATATATAAAACACTAATATGCAGTGCATTCGGAAAGTATTCAGACCCTTTGACTTTTTCCCAAAAATAATTACGTTACAGCCTTATTGTAAAATGTATCAAATTAATATTTCCTCATCAATCTACACACAATACCCCATAATGACAACGCGAAAACAGGTTTTTAGTCATTTTAGCATATGTATTAAACATACAGTGGCTTGCAAAAGTATTCACCCCCCTTGGCATTTTTCCTATTTTGTTGCCTTACAACCTGGAATTAAAATGGATTTTTGGGGGGTTTGTATCATTTGATTTACACAACATGCTTACCACTTTGAAGATGCAAAATATTTTTTATTGGGAAACAAACAAGAAATAAGACAAAAAAACAGAAATCTTGAGCGTGCATAACTATTCACCCCACCCCCCCCAAAGTCAAAAGATTGTAGAGCCACCTTTTGCAGCAATTACAGCTGCAAGTCTCTTGGGGTATGTCTCTATAAGCTTGGCACATATAGTCACTGTGATTTTTGCCCATTCTTCAAGGCAAAACTTCTCCAGCTCCTTCAAGTTGGATGGGTTCCGCTGGTGTACAGCAATCTTTAAGTCATACCACAGATTTTCAATTGGATTGAGGTCTGGGCTTTGACTAGGCCATTCCAAGACATTTAAATGTTTCCCCTTAAACCACTCGAGTGTTGCTTTAGCAGTATGTTTAGGGTCATTGTCCTGCTGGAAGGTGAACCTCCATCCCAGTCTCAAATCTCTGGAAGACTGAAACAGGTTTCCCTCAAGAATGTCCCTGTATTTAGCACCATCGATCATTCCTTCAATTCTGACCAGTTTCCCTGTCCCTACCGATGAAAAACATCCCCACAGCATGATGCTGCCACCACCATGTTTCACTGTGAGGATGGTGTTCTCGGGGTGATGAGAGGTGTTGGGTTTGCGGCAGACATACAGTTTTCCTTGATGGCCAAAAAGCTCAATTGTAGTCTCATCTGACCAGAGTACCTTCTTCCATATGTTTGGGGAGTCTCCCACATGCCTTTTGGCTTTTTTCTGGCCACTCTTCCGTAAAGCCCAGCTCTGTGGCGTGTACGGCTTAAAGTGGTCCTATGGACATATACTCCAATCTCTGCTGTGGAGCTTTGCAGCTCCTTCAGGGTTATCTTTGGTCTCTTTGTTGCCTCTCTGATGAATGCCCTCCTTGCCTGGTCCGTGATTTTTGGTGGGCGGCCCTCTCTTGGCAGGTTTGTTGTGGTGCCATATTCTTTAAAATTTTTAAGAATGGATTTAATGGTGCTCCGTGGGATGTTTTTTATAACCCAACCCTGATCTGTACTTCTCCACAACTTTGTCCCTGACCTGTTTGGAGAGCTCCTTTGTCTTCATGGTGCCGCTTGCTTGGTGGTGCCCCTTGCTTAGTGGTGTTGCAGACTCTGGGTCCTTTCAGAACAGGTGTATATATACTGAGATCATGTGACAGATTATGTGACACTTAGATTGCACACAGGTGGACTTTATTTAACTAATTATGTGACTTCTGAAGGTAATTGGTTGCACCATATCTTATTTAGGGGCTTCATCGCAAAGGGGGTGAATACATATGCACGCACCACTTTTCTGTTATTTATTTAGTAATTTTTTTCAATTCACTTCACCAATTTTGACTATTTTGTATATGTCCATTACATGAAATCCAAATAAAAATCCATTTAAATTACAGGTTGTAATGCAACAAAATAGGAAAAACACCAAGGGGGATGAATACTTTTGCAAGGCACTGTAAAAAACAGAAATACCTTATTTACATAAGTATTCAGACCCTTTGCTATGAGACTTGAAATTGAGCTCAGGTGCATCCTGTTTCCATTGATCATCCTTGAGATGTTTCTACAACAAATTAAATTCATTGGACATGATTTGGAAAGGCACACCCCTGTCTATATAAGGTCCCACAGTTGACAGTGCATGTCAGGGCAAAAACTCCATCATTATTAAATGGAAGAAGTTTGGAACCACCAAGACTCTTCCTAGAGCTGGCCGCCCGGCCAAACTGAGGAATCGGGGGAGAAGGGCTTTGGTCAGGGAGCTGACCAAGAACCCAATGGTCACTCTGACAGAGCTCCAGAGTTCTTCTGTGGAGATGGGAGAAAGTTACAGAAGGACAACCATCTCTGCAGCACTCCACCAATCAGGCCTTTATGGTAGAGTGGCCAGACGGAAGCCACTCCTCAGTAAAAGGCACATGACAGCCTGCTTGGAGTTTGCCAAAAGGCACCTAAAGACTCTCAGACCATTATAAACAAGATTCTCTGGTCTGATGAAACCAAGATTGAATTCTTTGGCCTGAATGCCAAGCATCACGTCTGGAGGAAACCTGGACCATCCCTACGGTGAAACATGGTGGTGGCAGCATCATGCTGTGGGGATGTTTTTCAGCGGCAGGGACTGGGAGACTAGTCAGGATCGAGGGAAAGATGAACAGAGAAAAGTATTATTATTATTATTATTATAAAAGTACAGAGAGATCCTTGATGAAAACCTGCTTCAGAGCACTCAGGATCTCAGACTGGGCAAAGGTTCACCTTCCAACAGGACAATGACCATAAACACACAGCCAAGACAACTCAGGAGTGGCTTCGGGAAAGTCTCTGAATGTCCTTGAGTGGCACAGCCAGAGCCCGGACTTGAACCCGATCGAACATCTCTGGAGAGACCTGAAAATAGCTGTGCAGCGACGCTCCCCATCCAACCTGACAGAGCTTGAGAGGATCTGCAGAGAAGAATGGGAGACATTCCCCAAATACAGGTGTGCCAATCTTGTAGCATCATACCCAAGAAGACTCAAGGCTGTAATCGCTGCCAAAGGTGCTTCAACAAAGTACTGAGTAAAGAGTCTGAATACTTATGTAAATGTGATATTTCAGTTTTTTATTTACATTTCTAAAAACCTGTTTTTGCTTTGTCATTATGGTGTATAGTGCGTAGATTGATGAGGGGGGAAAAAAACAATTGAATCAATTTTAGAATAAGGCTGTAAAATGTGGAAAAAGTCAATACTTTCCGAATGCACTGTATCTTGATTAGATAGGTATTCTACCCCCTGAGTGAATACATGTTGGAATCACCTTTGGCAGCGATACAGCTGTGAGTCTTTCTTGGTACGTCTCTAAGAGCTTTGCAAACCTGGATAGTACAATATTTGCCCATTATTTTATTTTTTTAATCTTCAAGCTCTGTCAAGTTTTTTGTTGATCTTTGCTAGACAGCCATTTTCAAGTCTTGCCATAGATTTTCATGCCGATTTAAGTCAAAACTGTAACCATGCACTCAAGAACATTCAATGTCGTCTTGGTAAGTAACTCCAGTGTATATTTGACCTTGCGTTTTAGGTTATTGTCCTGCTGAAAGGTCGATTTGTCTCACAGTGTCTGTTGGAAAGCAGACTGAACTAGGTTTTCCAATATAACTTTGTCTGTGCTTAGCTCTATTCCTTTTCTTTTTATCCTACAAAAACTCCCTAGTCCTTGCCGTTGACAACAATACACATAACATGATGCAGCCACCATCATGCTTGAAAATATGAAGAGTGGTATTCAGTGATGTGTTTTGTTGGATTTCTGTACAGGCTTCCTTCTTTTCACTCTGTAATTTAGGTTAGTATTGTGGAGTAACTACAATTTTTCAGTTTTCTCCTATCAAAGCCATTTAATTCTGTAACTGGTTTAAAATTGACCTAATGGTGAAATCACTGAGCAGTTTCCTTCCTCTCCGTCAACTGAGTTAGCAAGGATGCCTGTATCTTTGTATTGACTTGGTGTATTGATACACCATCCAAAGTGTAATTAATAACTTCACTATGCTCAAAGGGATATTCAATGTCTGTTTATTTTTTTTATTTTTTTTAACCAATTCTTTGCGAGGCATTGGAAAATCTCACTGGTCTTCGTCATTGAAATTCGCTGCTCGACTGAAGGACTTTACAGATAATTGTATGTGTGGGGTACAGAGATGGGCTAGTCATTCAAAAATCATATTAAACACCATTATTGCACACAAAATCCAACTTATTGTTTGAGTCCATGCAACCTATTATTTGACTTGTTAAGCAAATTTGTACTCCTGACGTTATTTAGCCTTGCCATAACAAAGGGGTTGAATACTTATTGACTCAAGACATTTCAGCTTTTCGTTTTTTATTAATTTGTGAAAACATAATTCGACTTTGACATTATGGGGTAATGTGTGTAGATCAGTCTCACACAATTGAAATGTAATCCATTTTAAATTCAGGTTGTAACGCAACAAAATTTGGAAAAAGTCAAGGGGTGTGAATACTTTCTGAAGACACTGTAACTAAGGGCAAGTTATGCATATACAACCAAGTAAGGAGATCTGGTTGTACGTACAGTGAGGGAAAAAAGTATTTGATCCCCTGCTGATTTTGTACGTTTGCCCACTGACAAAGAAATTATCAGTCAATAATTTCAATGGTAGGTTTATTTGAACAGTGAGAGACAGAATAACAACAACAAAAATCCAGAAAAACACATGTTATAAATTGATTTGCATTTTAATGACGGAAATAAGTATTTGACCCCTCTGCAAAACATGACTTAGTACTTGGTGGCAAAACCCTTGTTGGCAATCACAGAGGTCAGACGTTTCTTGTAGTTGGCCACCAGGTTTGCACACATCTCAGGAGAGATTTTGTCCCACTCCTCTTTGCAGATCTTCTCCAAGTCCTTAAGGTTTTGAGGCTGACGTTTGGCAACTCGAACCTTCAGCTCCCTCTACAGATTTTCTATGGGATTAAGGTCTGGAGACTGGCTAGGCCACTCCAGGACCTTAATGTGCTTCTTCTTGAGCCACTCCTTTGTTGCCTTGGCCGTGTCTTTTGGGTCATTGTCATGCTGGAATACCCATCCACGATCCATTTTCAATGCCCTGGCTGAGGGAAGGAGGTTCTCACCCAAAATTTGACAGTACATGGCCACGTCCATCGTCCCTTTGATGCAGTGAAGTTGTCCTGTCCCCTTAGCAGAAAAACACCCCCAAAGCATAATGTTTCCACCTCCATGTTTGACGGTGGGGATGGTGTTCTTGGGGTCATAGGCAGCATTCCTCCTCCTCCAAACACGGTGAGTTGAGTTGATGCCAAATAACTCAATTTTGGTCTCATCTGACCACAACACTTTCACCCAGTTCTCCTCTGAATCATTCAGATGTTCATTAGCAAACTTCAGACGGGCATGTTTATGTGCTCTCTTGAGCAGGGGGACCTTGCGGGCACTGCAGGATTTCAGTCCTTCACTGCGTAGTGTGTTACCAATTGTTTTCTTGGTGACTATGGTCCCAGCTGCCTTGAGATCATTGACAAGATCCTCCCGTGTAGTTCTGGGCTGATTCCTCACCGTTGTCATGATCATTGCAATTCCACGAGGTGAGATCTTGCATGGAGCCCCAGGCCGAGGGAGATTGACAGTTATTTTGTGTACAAACCTGGTGTGTTGCCAGTGATTATTTCAATGTAAGCTCTAGTGTTATTTTGGGGAAGATGTGTTTCCATAGCTAGGGCTGACACAGAGGACTTGTGAAGAGCCCTGTCCCCATTCCATAGACTGTCTGTTTGGGTCTAAATTATGTTGTGCATTCTGTAGACTGGGCCAGCAGCTCTATGCCAGGTGGTCCTATCATTACGTCCCTCTCACTGTTTCTGTTGCTATCGCTCTCTCAGTGTCTGGTACTACAAGGCCTTGTCCTACATATCCATCCTTGAGAAGGGGCTCAATGATGCTGTTAGTCACTATACAGCCTCACCTTAGGTCCAGTGCTTCTTCCCACCACGCTAGGTTGTGTTAACTGTTTCGAGCTACACTTCAAGACACAATTTGGGGTTTTGTTTCACTTTCAGCCCAATGGCTCAACGCCACAACCTTGTGCAATGAGCAAGTCAACGAATGTCAACAAATCCAACGCTGACTATAAAGTACAGATTATAGTTACTCTGCTGATATAGTGAAAGGTCATGTAGCTTCATACTATGAGCTCTGAAAGTGTCGGAAATAATACCCTGTTCTTTTATTTGACCAAAATCACCTATCTACTAAATGTGTCCCAACAAGTCCAGCAGACTCCTAATACAGGCAGTATTGGATTACAGAGTATTTATCGAGATAGCTTCCGCTTTGCAGATAGGATAGTGACAACACTTATCTCTAGATATTCCCTTATCAAAAAACAATTTAGCAGGAGAAAACGACATTAGCCCAGATTTTAGCTGTGCCGAGTGCTTTTTCTTTACCCTCCTGGGTACAAGGGTCTGTTTGCACTGTGCACACACCTCCATCTGGCTGGCTGGCTGCATGGAGACATTCACATTACTTCAACATTGCTTTAACATTTCTTTAGCATTGCTTTAGCGCTCTTTTAATGTTGCAATTATGTTCATATTAAGGCTTTTGGACTTCTGAATCCATTCTGTCTGGCTTCCGAAAGCTTGGATGAAATATATAAATGTATACTAGTGAGGAGGACCGAATGTGCGAACAGTATTGGAGGGAGGGGGTGGAGATGGCCAGGCTTGTCAGGGGGTTGAGGCGGGGTGAGGGGGTGAGGGAGGTCACAACAGGAGATGGAGCCTGTGGGTCACCATGAGGTTATCCTGACCTGCGTTTGGATTCTGACGGCCGTATGTATCAAGCAAAACAAGCTGGGAGGGAGGGAGTTGTGTTTGTGTGTGTGTGTGAGAGCGTGTGTGCATGCGAATGTGCAAGTGTGTTTGTTTCTGTATGTGTATATGATGGTGTAGTAAGACAAGGGGGAGCAGCTCCAGTTCTATGCCGATCAGCATCTAGCAAAGGTGTCTGTCAAGGATTGAGGCTCTTTCTGTGTGGAGCCACAAGGCCGTATGGGGGAGCAGAGCCAGGGGGGAGATAGATCGCCCATACTCATGTTCCTCTGACCCTGGAAGGCTAATAGGCCTGTCTGGATGCCACAGACAACACTTTATATGTGAATACCACAATATAATAAGTCACTGTTGGAGCTGTGTGAATACCACAATTTAATAAGTCACTATTGGAGCTGTGTGAATACCACAATTTAATAAGTCACTATTGGAGCTGTGTGAATACCAGAATATAATAAGTCACTATTGGAGCTGTGTGAATACCACAATATAATAAGTCACTATTGGAGCTGTGTGAATACCACAATTTAATAAGTCACTATTGGAGCTGTGTGAATACCACAATATAATAAGTCACTATTGGAGCTGTGTGAATACCACAATATAATAAGTCACTATTGGAGCTGTGTGAATACCACAGTATAATAAGTCACACTTGGAGCTGTGCGAATACTCGCTCAGTATAAGGCACTAGTAGGACTCCCAAAATTGTATTTCTCAAGGAAATATTTTCTTGTCTTTTGTGATATCTAACGCCTCAACCACCTATTGAGGGGACTGTGGAGTGTGGTTAAAAAATGAAACAAGGTGGTACATGCATTGTTAATGTGTCCAATAAGCATGGAGTATTTGTTTTTGCCCTGGATTATGCCTGTAAAAAGGGTCTGCAGGTGCTTGGACCAGGGACACATGTCTAGGGGCCGTGTTAACTATTAACACAGCCATATAACCACGTTACTGATTGACGCCTCTTGTTCTTGGGACTCTTGCTGACCTGTGCGGCTTGGCATCGGTGGGTCCTCCACACACAGGTTGTGTTATCCAGTAGGAACATCTCCCTACAGGGAGCAGAATTGTACACGCGTAACCTCCCATCTAGGCCTGGACTCTTTTATTCTCTCTTTCTCTGTCTCTCTTTCTCTCTCTTTCTCTCTCTCTCTGTCTCTCTCTCTCTTTCTCTCTCTCATTCTCTCTTTCTCTCTCTCTCTCTCTCTCTCTTATTTTCTCTTCCTCATTTCTCCATACCCTCCTCCTCCCCTCCCCTCTAACCTGTCCTCTGACTCCCTCCATCTTTCCAGTCCTTCACTGACTGGATCCTTTGAGCGACCTTCAAAGTGACCCTTATCCTGTGCACCATAAAACGCTAAGGCGTAAAGATGACATGTGCAAAGTGTAGGAAGCCCTGGTTGACATTTAGTGCCTCTAGTGCTTTCCTCCGGGAAAAAGTATGTTCTCTGGGGAACCTTTGATATATGATACATGACACTGTAGCACATGTATGGAGAGACATGTCCGTGTGAGATGATGAAAGGTTGAAGTAATCGACCGGTAGGCCTATATTCATGTGTCACACAAATATACAGTAGGATCTTAATTTGATCAGTCTTTTGTTGTTGAGAATTTTCCTGCACTGGAGGAAATGAAGATGAGTTTCATGATTCACATAAATTCACTGAAAACCTGCACTAACACATGGTTATATTAACAGTATTGCACTTTTCATGTAGCCTAATTTTGGCCAGCTAATAGCCTAATCACCGCTCAAGCAACATTATAGACTAAACGTTCAAATCCCGTTGGTGCAGGATTATTTTGCTGCGACAATACTAGTCAAATTAAGATCCAACATCTGTACTGTGCATGTGTCATACAGTTGGACTCTATCAAATAATGCACACTTTCTTCTGTGAGCAAAATTAATCAACCTACCTCACTGTGTTGTAATGGACTTGCTACAACATCTAGTCACAAAATATAAGGAGGTTTGTTTGGATATTTGGTTTATTTGCTTCAAGCCATAAGCCATGTGTTTGCTGGTAACCTATATGTAAACCTTCTCTTTATTCTTGGAAGGCATGTCTCTCTTGAATACTAGTGTTGGTACCCTGTAGTGGGACAAACAGGCGCATTCTCAGAACTACCTTCCGTCATTACATCTTTACCCATTGTTCCTAGGTGATGCAGCTTTGAAGTGGGCCAGAGGAGAGAATGTGTTGTTGTTCTAGTCAACATCTCCCAACAGTTGGCTGTGGAGAGAGGTGAGGTCAATGGTTTATTAGCCTATAGCAACCCTGGGAGTTATCAGCCTCACACAGGTGCGGTAGATATAGAAACGTTTCTGCTTGTTGACGTTCTTAGACATTTCAACTACTTACATCACAATTCAACAGGGATTTGTTTGCCATAAACTGCTCCTTTGTAAAATAGCTATCACTTATAGAAAACATAGTTTTAACACTTCAAGCAGATCTCAAGATTAGTGCCTCCAATGTATTTTTTATTCCTGGTCTTTGTAACATTGTAACGATATTTTGATAAAAAATTTATTGCCAGTCATTATTTAATACTAACTTTGAAATTAAGTGTGATTTTGGCCCGCCTTATTATTATCTCAATATGGATAACATTTGATCCAACGTGTTGTGAAGGATATGTCATTATCCTAACTATTATCCAACTTGTTATGGACAGTTTAGACATATAATGACGTCACAGAGCAGCATTTCAGATAAATGCTGTCATTTCCTCCAATCCCATCGGTTCCCATCATTATCAGGGCTTGGTAATCTAGTTCCATGCTGTGTTATTGGAGCTCAGTAGACACGCACACACTCATCGTCCCCAGTGCCTGCAGCATCTTGATGCTCTGTGAGTCTGAACTGTGTGTTCTCTAAACATTTATCTACTGTATACCTGGGTCTATCAAAACAAATCACACACAATGCCCAAGGTTTGTCTTTGTAGAGGGTGGAAGGAGCGGTGGTAGGAGAGTTGGGGGTGATGTGGTGTCAAACAAGAGTCCTGGGTAGTGGATCAGTGGATAAGAGAATATTAATGTAAGTACTCAAAAATACATGTTTTAGAGACGTTGGAACTATAAGGTTCTATCTGCGCAAAGCATAGTTCTGAGATATTGAGCATCAAAGTTTTCACATCCCAGATCTCAGAACTGTTTTGTAGTGAATTCTTCTTTCTTAAAGTGATAGTTCCCTAAAATGAAAAATACACTATAACCTATGGATAACTAGCAACATTGCTAAAGCTTAGCTCTAGATGAGTAAACTGATATATTTTTCTGGTCTCTGATACCCAAAGTCAGTAAACTACTTGCTAGATATCAATAAAATGTGGTAAATTTGTAATTTTTGTGAAATACCCCTCCATGGATGTTTTTGTATTGATATAGAACAAGACAAAAACAGCAATGCCTCTCCCAAGGGCCTTAAACATGCTCTAAGGCACCTGTATTTATTTGTTTTTACCATTAAGAGCTAACATTCTTCTGAAAAAGTGGTGAAAGAAAAAATCTAATTAATTGAAAAAGAGGAACAGAACCTATGATATGAATAATCAAAGACTTGGGACTATAAGGTTCTGTCTGCAAAATGTATAGTTTTGAGATAATTATTATTTTCCATGAGCCAGATCTCAGAACGGTTTTGTGATGTCTTCCTCTTTCGTGACTCAATAAGTATATCACCTTACATACAGTTATTTTTTATTGACAACCCAGCATTGTGTTATTGGATTGCAGATAGAACCTAATGGCACAAAGTTAAAAGGTGTTTGCGCAGATTTAACTTTCAGATTGTTCATATTCTTTATCATAAATATATTTATATTTTATCTCACATGTAAATGACCACCTAAAGAGCAATTCTACATGAATAACTCATTTTTTACCTAAATGTCAAATAGAGCCTTATAGTCCCAAGGTCACGAAATGTCAATTCATTTGCTATTCTGTTCAATCCAGGAAATAAATTAAAATGTATCAAATATTGGCCATGAGGATTATTCTTTATAGCCTTTTTTTTCAAAGAAGTCTGTCTTTACACATACACTACCATGTTTTCCTGACACATTTGCAGGCAGGTAGCCTAGCGGCAAGTAGCCTAGCGGTTAAGTGCGTTGGGCCAGTGCTTCAAGTCTACTTTTTTAAAGTGTTGACTTTGTATGGGATTTCTGTTATGGCTACAGTATATGCGATGAGGCATGTTTTACTGAGGCCCCAGTCCGAACCTTGTGAAATCAGCAGAGAACAGCTTTATAGGGAAGGACTGTGATTTTAAAAATCAATCAGTTACGGTGAAGTGGAAGGGAGGTGACACATTGTTTTTCAGTCTGACCTGGAGTCATTGCATGTCTTTTCTCCTGTAGTGTAGGTAGGGACCATAACCAGGCTGCAGGTATAATGCTCCCACCATGAGCAAACAGTTCCGGACAAACAGAGGGAGCTGTGGGCGCTATGGCTCTGCCTGGTACAGCACACTGAGGACGGAGACGTAGGCACAAAGGAAGGTGCATGATTGGTCTGTTTGATGGAGATCTGATAAAAATTATAATTGGAGCATGTAGAATGCATATGTTGACTGTTGTCAGTCAAACAAAGACTCTGTCACGCCATAAACTGGACTGAACTTGCACCTCAATGTTTTCATTGTCTGGGCAACTGGGGTAAAGTAAAGTGGTTAGGAGGAAGAAACCCTTGCAATCATGTGCACAGTTGGAATGACTGTTTTATATTTTCATGTGTGTGGAAGGATAGACGTGTGTGTGTGTCTCTGAGTGTTTGCATGTGCATGCGTAGGCGCATACACGTGCAAGTGTAGCCGTTTGAGATGTCTGAGACGAGGCGAGGTCATATGGTCATGGAATGACGAGGGGAAACGTTGCCACATGATGGCGGCCATGTTTGGCTGGTTGAACTCCGCTGTCTTTTCAGTAGCAAGATGTTATCAGGTCTGCTGGGCCCCTTATTTGTTCTATACATTCAAACAGCCTCACACATTTGAATACATTTTCCAAGGGAAACAAAGAAAGTGTTACTGTGAATGTCTGTGAAGAAGGTCAAGGCTCTAGGCTAGGGTTGTGCATTTCAACCAAATAGTGAAAGAGGGCAAGACCTTTTGAGTTTTGTAATTTGTTACAATTGGATTGGTCATCAGTGTTTGTAAAATGTCGCCAAAAAGTATTGGCTTGACTCAGCAACTCACAACACCAAAGACCAATTTGGGGCTAGTGTTCTGTTCTGCACAGCCAAAATCAGCTATGGTATTACATACTTTTACTCTTTCAGGCTTTGAGATTCTAAGACTTTTACTCAGCTATTTCAATTGCAACACAAATCTCCATGATCCACCTAACTTAGGTACAGTACAGGTATGCACACTTTCTGCACTAAAACAATTAACAATGGACAAGTGGATAGTTCATTAATCTAACAGGTCTCACTCCCCTCTCATTCAGTATCTCCCTAATGAGCAGTAGATCCACTAGGTATAATACAACACAATGCCCAGGCCTTGATACCAGCCAAGAGGCCTGTGTATGGCAAGGTCTGAATCTGCACCTGTGTCTGTCTGCCTCTGTCTGTCGGCCTATCCACTCTCGACCCCCCCCTCCCCCGCCAAGGCTGCTCTTTTTCTCTGGCGCGCCGAACCTCAAAACAGCTGATTCAGGGAAAGTCACAGTGTGTTCTGAAAACCTGACCTTCTGCTAAGACAAAACATAGAGAGGGACTGGCTCTGGCTGGTGAGCTAACAGGATGGAGATGACGGGGATGTTAACGTGGAAATAATAACACAGCGTTGCTAGGGCTTGGAAAACCAAACCTCATCTATTAGCTGTACTTTCAGAGACCCAATACAACGGTGTTCATTTAAAGGCTCTGTCCAGCTGAAAAATGATTAGTAATTCACAGGTTATTACTGGAAATGATCATTTTTATATGTGATTTCTTAGTTAATATATATTGGTGCTTAGCTACTATGGTATAAAAACTGTAAAATAAAGTGCTGCCCTATCATCTTTGTAGAAGAGGTAACTAATATAAATTGTAGACTGGATCAGCCATTCTGCCATTGTAATCCCCCCTCAAAATTGTAAACCCTCAAAATTACAGTGCTTAAATTCTTATTGCCTTCAATTTGTGCGAGTGTTGAATTATACACCTCAGGCTTATCTGGTTAGGTTGTCTAATGGCTTTTTAAACACTTGAGTCACATGGGTGATGGATGGATGGATGGATGGATGGAGGGCTCATCTGGGGCCCATCCCTGGAGGAGTATCCCAGCAGGAGCTCTCTGGCATGGGATTGTGAGGGACTGGATGACCACGGACCTCCACCACTGGAGCTAGCCTCCCCATACTGACAAGGTTAAGGTATAGAGGGGCAGGAACCAAGACAGAGAGAAAGGTAGAGCTAGAGGAAACACCCCCATATCTGGAGCTGGTATGCCACCATTCAGACCACACTCCCCGAGAAATTCACTTTGCGACAAATATGTGCATGCAACTTGAAATGACTATCTACCATTATAAATCTACACCAATGCATGTCATATTCAATTTGGCCCTCAGTAACCTCTGTCACCATGTCAAGTATTGTCAATGACAAGACCAGTGATTCACATAGGCATATCTAATTGTCTGTCAGACTAGATTTATTTATGTGTGTCATACCCTGTCCCTCTAGCCTCATAATTACCAGACATATTACAAGCTGCGATCAGGCGGCTTGCGAGGCTACTGTCCCTCCTCCAACTATACTGGAAAGATCAATCCCTTGTTTGCTTTATGAGGACTCTTTCAGAATGAGAGGAAATGCAAATATAATGAGTTAAGATGGGCTGACCCAAGAAATGCTGGTTTAGAAAGAAGTCATGGAGAATAGTTTGGCCCCAGTTTAGCCGATTTTGTGACCTCTTTTCAGCTGGTGTAAAATTGACAAAATCATAATTAAGTAAACTAAAATGCAACATCACTTTCTCCATTGAGTTAACATACATTACATAATCAGGTATACCTTTGGAAGTTACACATTATTATAGGCATACAGATGCAGGATCTTATTTTGAGGCATTTTGATACAGCAGAAATGTTTTCCTGCAGCAACAGGAAATTTGAATTATTATGTGGATTATAATTAATGGACATTTTTGTAGTGGTTGATACATTTTTCAAGTCTGACATTTTTAAGTAGAAATGACAAACTTCAGAAGCCTTTTAAAACCTCAAATACACTACAAGTTTTAAATGTCCTGCTACAGGGTGATCAAATTAAGATCCTACATCTGTAAAAGGTCCTGATATAGTTGTATAAAAAGATACTGAACCTCATAATATCATCTACATTGTATCTCATATAGTTGTTGGCTCGTCTGTAACTCCCATCTACCTTGTATGTCATTATTGTGATTATATACAACCCAATTAATAAACAGATCCAAGGTCAAGACATGAGAGGCAACTGGGCCAAACACACGCATGTCACCAACCTGTGACGCCATCACTACGATAGACTGATATGTATGGAGACAGTATTACAGACTGGTTGTCTCCCTCACTGCCTGATGCAAGACTAGTTTGAGTCTGAATTGGAATAGTTCTCCTTTTCCCCTACACACACTCTTAGACATATTCGTAATCGGACAGGTGAGGGTGTTCCGTTTTGTGGGCGAGCCCTGGAAAGCAGCAAGAACGGTTCACACTGTCGAAATGACAAAGGTTGCTTTTACACACCTGCCCTGACTCGCTTAATCATCTACCACTCCAAACAGCCTCCCAGCCCTCAACCTGACGCTCACCCACCACCACATCCCAGCAGCCACTGGGGCAGCCTCCATGGGAGTTGTCACTAACTGGCCAAGCTGCAAAGCCGGAAGTTCTACAATTTCTCTCTTAAAATGTTTATTATAAGAATATCCCTAACCTTAACCACACTGCTAAATGTTTGCCTTATCCTAACTTTAAATTAAGTCCTAAAAGCTACTTTTCATTTCAATACATTTTCACAGACACAGACAGACACACAGACACAGACAGACACACAGACAGACAGACAGACAGACAGACAGACACACACACACACACACACACACACACACACACACACACACACACGACAGTCTCAGGCATAAAACTTAATTGTGCTGTGCCTGCCTTCCATAAAGCAGCATGTGTAAATAGGTCATTTCAGTTTTTTAAAGCCCCAAACCCTGCAGAGGCAGTGAAGAGATTAATCAAATACAGGAAATGACTTTCACAGCCTACATAATGGGACAGAGTTTTATTTGGCTCCCAGAACAAATCACAGCTCTTCCTCCCAAAGTCTAAACTATTTACATCTAGTCAGACCTATACGCTGTGGTAACTGTGAATCTGAATAAGGAAGGGGGATACTATGCTCTCTGTATGTGACATAGGAGGTTAGATATATCCGTTTTAGGCAATGAATTCTCAATGGAGTTATCACACTGCATATTATGTCATCAGGGTCAGGGGTCAGTTCAATAAGAATCAATTATCAGCAATATTCAACGTGCCAATTTAAATTAGATTGTATGTTTCGTTTTATAGTACACACCAGGGCTAAAATATAACGTGAATACATTTAGAAATATGTGGAGGACAATTATTTATTTGTCTTGAGATAACATGATGACACATGAGAAAAATGTAAAGATGGCAGCATAACTTGACAATAACTTGACAATATTTCTAGTCGGAGATATCAATTGGCTTATTAGAACTATCTGTATATCTGCCCCTACCTCAGTCAAGATGCGGGGGAGAACCGGCTGATCACGTGGTATGTCGATCGAATTTATTTTCACTCGTCGTTTTTGCAATATTCAATAGGCTAGTTAGTATAAGGGAAAACAGTTAACCATAATAAGTGGGCATTAGTGATGTCATTTGGATTGAATCAAACCATGGGGTTTTCTTCGTGAAAATATTAACAATTAAATAGCATTTTATTTTCTATTCATGTGGATTATCTCGATTAATGTCCTAAGCCATTTTCTTTACATTAGGCTATGAGTGTGTCATTCTTTGATTGAATGATCTCAATACCAGCAGCAACCTCAAAACTCCCAAAATGCGAGAGAGAAATTGTCCAGTAATTTCAAGAAAGAGGAATTTACAACAAGAAATCCCATTGCTTCCGTTGCTTATCTTCACCTTGTATTTTTATCACCCTTTTGTGAGATTAAATGGACACTCAAAAAGTAATTATAAAATGCTGTGTTACATTTGTTGCATCCACTCTAGATACATGTATCTTATTGTTGTTATAATCATTGTTTTAATAGCATAATAACAATAACAATAATAATAATAATTATTATTATTATTATTATGATAATGTATATGTCTGGATTATCAAATTGAATATTGGCATTATATGATACCTAAAATGTGATAGCATAACAGTCTTGGCAATGACTTGGGATTCAACAAGATTGCTACTAGCAATTAAAATACAATTCTACAAAACTAAGTGCAACATTTTCGTTCAATTTGTGAGCACAGAAAAAACAACTCCACTTGACGATCTAATCAGTCTATTGAGAAGCAATTGAGACAGAGGTAAATAATTGAGTAGGCTAGACTAAATGTCTGAATGCTACAAGGTAGACATGTTTTACAAATCGCTGATTGTTCCTCATTCATCATAAACTCGCACCTTTGTTGACATAATTACACCACAGACTTAATGTATGCCTTCAACGCCATTCATTAATACCATAAATTATTAGAAGGCCTACCCTTGAAAGGTGTTGTGTATGAAACCACCTAAAACTGATGTTAAGGGGGAAGTGCAGTTAAAAACGTGATTTTGCTGTTGTTTTGATGATATTTCCACACTATGAGGTCGAAATAACACTCTGAAATTGTGAAAATTATGATAATGCCCCTTTTGTGTAAGAGCTGTTTGAAAAAAAATGCATGGAATTTCAGCATGTTCATGTGGGATGGAACTTTTGGCCAAATCATAACATCACAATGTGATCTGATTATAATAGACCAATGACTGTTCATCTGGGTAAAGGAATGGCTCTAGACCATCCTATCAACCAATCAGGGATGTGTATGTAAATATCTTCACATTTGTTTCCTAACTCACACATGATCAGACTGAGCATTTCAAGGGCCAAAGGAGGCTCAGGGAAATAAATGATAAAAAAATATATTTCTGAGTTATTTTCATTAAATAAACACACACAGTGATTTATTAGACATACAGTGATGATTTAAAAATAAAATTACAAAGACTGCATGGGGGCTTTAATGAAAGTATAACTTTTACCATTACATGAATAGGCATATTGTATACCCAGTAAATAATAATAAATATAAAGCTAAAGCTGCATATCGAATTGTATTTCTCTGGGGAAGCTGGGGCATTGAGCAAAACATTATACTACAACACTACTGGGCCTATGCACCATGACGCAAAGTAGGAAGGAAGTGTAGGCTCTTTGGCCTGAGATATGCAGTAGGTTTATGGTTAGTTGCCAGAAATAGTTCTCACAATTATGCATCTAAAACCTTTCCATATTAACGTTAAGGAATATAGCTTTCGTTATATATTATTATACATTGATGTAATGAAATGTATGTTCCTTTTTATCGGAATAATTGCATGATTCATCTAATAGGCGAACATAGTTGCTTTATAATAGGAAACTCTGTCTTTCAGTATAATAGAACGCGAGTAGTGGGAGATAAGCATTATCAAGTCAGTACATAAAAGGCAATGACACCTAAAGAAGAGAGGGCGATTATGCAATGAAACAGACAAACATTATTGAGATACGACTGAAGATACGGCCATCTTGAAAATCAATAAAGAAATAAAAATATAAAAAAATGACATTTTATTATCATAGCTAGTACTACCACTACTACAAATAATGGACATTATTTTCAAAAGTTATTATTAAATATTATAAGGTTGTTTAGGTAATCCAAATATATCTAGTCATAATAACAACGCCATTAAAGTATAATAAACCTTAAATTATTCCACATGTGTAGGCTAATGAATGACAGATTAACAAGTAAAGTGACAATAAACTATTCGTTTTAAGTTGCCAAATTAGCTTTATAGACTATTTATTGTTGATTGCAAACGGTCTTCCTGGTCAGCCCCTGTCTGAGCCAGGCCGTCCCTGGACAGTGTGAAGATAGAGAGGCTGAGACTGAGCGGCGTCCTGCCACTTTCCCCGTGGTGATTCGTCACAGGTAACTGTCGGAGAGACACACTTCATGTCATAGCATCACAGCGAAAACACCTAATTCGTCAAGTCGGATTGGAACAGAGAGTAAAACCAGGATTATGTATTCTCGCACCTCCCTGACAACTGCCTGCCTGCCTTGGCCTCCCAATGTACAGCCGAGACAGTAGCAACTGTTTACTCCATGTTCCACTATGCATTTTTATATATTATGTCATTTTTAAAAGTATTTAAATAGCCTAGCCCCTAGAACATAGCTGTTCGTGCTATCCCTTTTACGCACGAGGAGCTTCCAATCAATCCATGGCGCATTAAACCAATAGGCATAGTTCTGATATCTATTTTACAGGTATGAAGTTGCTTACACCTCTCTATTGACAACGTTTCTGATATGCTACCTAGGTTTGCCCTTTGCAAAGCAACGAAAAGTGAAAGGAATGCAAAGAACAAGTGAAGGACAAATAGCTATGGGCTCTGATCTGATAAAATTGGTATTATCGAACTGGGAGTTGGAACACTTATAAATTGTTAAACATCTAAAGTAAAAGAAGAATAGCCATTGTTCGAGCTCAATTTACAAGAGGAGTCAAACAGAGAATAGATAATGTTGCAATGACTCGTGGCTCTCCTCTCTCTGTGCAACGAAATGGTGACCTACAATTTACCCTGAAACGGGTATCGCCTACAAGTGTTATCCAGGCAAAATGTAAATAGAAAGAAATACCAGTTGAATTCTTCCCAGGTTGACGAACGACGGGCCTATTTGTTAACCCCTGGAAGATACAGAAGACTAGTAAATGAATGATTCAATTGACACCTCGTCACTTTTGATCATTTCACTGAGCCAATGTATATTCCAACTGAATGAATCATCACCAGTTCAAAGTAAATCCTCTCTGCAACAACAGATGCGTGCTGAGAGTTTGTGCTTCTTTGAGGCTGAACCCATTTAATCCCAAATGAAGGCGTCTCACTTAAATAAACTAATTAGTGAATGGTCTGCCCTAACATAACTCCGAAAAGGAGAATAAACAAACAAATAAACAAAACAAGCCAATGTTAAAATATAGCTATATTTTCCTATAGGCTACTTCCCCGGGTTTGGATTTTAGGGCAATTTCTAATAATAATAATGTATATCAAACAATGTTAGTTATATTGTGCAGCTGATAAGCTATTCAATATCTCACTTTGTAAATTGTTTCAAATTTTTCTAAATAATATTATTTTTGTAAATTTTTTTTAGATAGTTCTAACATCTTGCATTATTCCAATTTATTGCTGGAACAGATAACCTACTTGTAAACACATTCTGAATAAGATATGTTAGGCTACTTAGATTTATGACGACAACTATCATGATTAAAATTAACCTATCAGAGGCTCACAAATTATAGTAGGACTATCATTCTACATTAGAACAATTAACTATTTTTTACACAATATCCTTTGAAAACAGGTTTGATGTCAATGATGAAAAATTCCCCCTTTTTGCTCTAAATAAAACGCACTTATTATTTTATTTATTTTTATTTTACCTTTATTTAACTAGGCAAGTCTGTTAAGAACAAATTATGATTTACAATGACGGCCTACACCGGCCAAACCCGGACGAAGGGTCATTATGATAGTTATTTCAATACGTTGTGAGTAAACCCAAATGCACTGCCAAAACGAGCTTTCTCTGAATATTTCCCTGAATATACTGTTAGAATATTTCGATTTTATTTAAACAAAAAAAGTCCATATACTACTTTAAAACGTCAAATTGATTGCATTTACAGTTTTAGACATGATCAAATATGTCAAAGGCTATAGCACCCCCATCGAGTTGATCTGTTTGCTCAACTGAAATCCAATCAGAGAACGCCCTCAGATTTCAACTACAGCCTCGAGAAGCGCCTCCTCTCTAAAAACCTCATCACGAGCGCAGTAACACTTTCATTCTTATCTTCCCCGAGACCAGCTACGACCCACACATTTTTGGAAACTTCAAGGAGCGACCGATGGCACAGAACTAGAAGGTACGTGGTGAATATTCGCTCCTCTCCTCTTCTGTTTTCTATTTTTCAGTCCAGTCTTCGTAAAACATCTGGTAAAACATCTGGTTTCCGTGCTCGTGCTCCTGGGTGCCAGCTGCGCAGAACCTAAATCATTTGGATTATTGTTTTGTCACCGTTACCGTGCCTATTGGGCCTTATCTGTTATGCGTCTTATCAAGCGGTTATCTCTTTGCCCCAAAGACAAATTGCGTTTTGTTTCCTATCTGTAACGGTGTGTGTTTTTTTGTAATTATGAAAGGCTAGATCTCGAGAGGGGAGGACAGGGTTTTGACACGGATGGATTCAACTCCTCCCGTCAGAGCGCGCACTGTGGTTACATTGCTAATGGATTAATCCCTTAGATGCTATTACCAAAAATGTCTTATCTATAAGTCCATAACCATCATATCGTTTTCATAGAGAGGATCGAGTCTTGTGTGTTAAGTAGCCTTTAGCCTTTGTATCGTGTTCTCAAAATTACGCCAACACGTTTCAAAATGAAACCAAGCCCCGCATCAAGGGCAATGTTAGGTTTGCGTTGCGTAGTTTCCCAGAGGGTAAGCTATGGAATTGATATGATATTATTATCATGGGAAGGACATATTTCTTGCAAATGAATAGTTTCGCTTGAAAGGGAACACCATGGTTTATGTATATTATGTCATTAAAATGTAGGCTAACTCTTTGGCACAAATCTCTTGGAAGAATAGCTGAGATCGTAATAAGATTTGATTGCCTCGCCTTACAGATCCTTTATGATACCAGATGTAGTTACACTGGAATTATATTTGCATGAAGCCCAGGGGCCTGTTTTAAGTTAACAATTTACAGTATGATAGGCCCTTTTAGCCTACTTGATATTGATGACAATGTCTTCTCTCTCATTCCCAGGGCAGACAACACCCTCACGATTTTCTAGTCCTACTGTGTATGGAAAGTGATCCTGGATGGACCTGGGCGAAAACATCTGGTCCATGGTCAAGCGAGAAGTGTCCAGCAGGCCAGGGTCACCGGCTGAACAGAGCTACTTACACGGCGGGCAGGGCAGGAGGGACGGCAACGCGCACGACTCGGAGGGGCTCAGGTCACCGCTGCCAAGCGATCAACTTGACACAGTGGGACACCGGCGCGCCGAGGGGCCAAGTAGATCATCTCTACACTCCTACGTTCAGTTCGGACACCATCACAGCAACACTGAGGACATCACTCTGTTCACAGATTTAGACCAGGGCAACAAACTCATCATCTCCAGTGGAGCGCACCCGCACCACAAGGGGGGCCTTATCGTTGACCCCAGCGACATGTATCAAACACTAGCCATCGCGGCGGCCCACCAGAGCCAGGCGGGGTATGACTCGCCCTCTGGGGGCTATATGCACTCCAACCCCAACTCTCCAGTGTATGTACCGAGCTCACGGGTGGGACCCATGATACCCAGCCTTCCTTATTTGCAAGCCAGTGGATCGTCTCAGCCCAGCCATGCGGTCACCAGCCACTCAGTCTGGTCGCAGTCTACTCCGGAGAGTCCCTCCTACAGCACCGGGAGTCCTCATACCTCCAACCGTTTCCACTACCCTCCAAGCCCGCCCATGAACAACGGGGTGCCCAGGGATAACGGCTACAGTAATCCGCTGAATGTGACCAGCCGAGACCAGTATGGCCTCTCGCGCCCCCTCAGTGGCTCCTACACCAGCCCCTACTCCCCGTATGTTGGACCACAGCTATCCCAGTTGTCCTCGCCTTGGCCTGGAGGACCATTTGATAACACCATGCTGCACACTTTGCAAAGCAGAGGTGCGCCCTTGACGATTCGAGGACCTAACGGAGGTAGGGCTTCTATTCCAAATATTATCGATGAAAGATGATTAATAATATGGACTTCAATTAGCCTATATGACAACTTTATTTTATATGTGCTGATATTTTTATCTATTGAACAACTGTTTGACGCATGTACGATAATTAAAATAACCATTTAAAAACGTTTAAAAGCAAGGAGGGCTTGGGTGTACATTTGATGATCATTTACGATGACAACAGTTTAGTAGACCTAATGGCCCGAATAAGTTCACATTCAAGTGAGTTAAGGAGATTGTTATCACAGGTAAAATAGGTCTACATTTTTATAGTAATGGTAAGGAATGTTAAATTGCTTCCTTTTAAGAATAGCACATTAATTAGGTTAGATATTATAACTAGGCTATTATCAATTCATTTGTGGCATGAATTGAAGATTAGGCATATCCCTGATATCGAATATTTTATAACGACTTCTAGGCCTATCATATTTTGACATTTTAATTTATGTAAATAAAATAGATTTTTGATTACACCCTCTGACTGCACATAGAAAACTAGTAGGCTATCGAAACATTTGGAGTTTCTAAATGTAACCCAATACGGTAGACATAAATAGCTCAAATAGAGTCAAAAGAGCAGTCTCCTTGTGTATTGAATGTATAGGCCTAATATCACATTCATAGGCCTAGAATAGACCTCATTCGGAAAATAATTCTGAATTATCATCAAAGGATCCAACACATTTTCAATAGACAATCACATATTTGAAGGTATAGACAGGTGCTCAATTAAGCCTACGAAAAATCACGGCTCTTTTATGCCCAAGCACCTCTCTGAAGTGTCATGTAAGTGATTGTCGTATTGCCTGTCTGTTTTTCCCGCAGATATTCTCGATGACCTGGGGGAGAGCAGGGAATGCGTCAACTGCGGCTCCATCTCCACGCCGCTCTGGAGACGCGATGGCACGGGCCACTTTCTCTGCAACGCCTGCGGCCTGTACAGCAAAATGAATGGACTCAGCCGGCCATTAATTAAACCACAGAAGCGGATGGTAAGCAGCACATGCTCAGGGACTACTTAGTCACTAAATTTCCTGTCGATTTATTTAAAACAATGGCTTAAGGTTATCGCCCAAGATCTCTATATACTTCCTAAATAATAGGGATTTTATTTGACCAAAAATTCACTAAAATAGAAGACAATTTTATTGTACCCTCGGTTCGGTCAGCATTCATATATTAACAATATCATTCTGGCTGTCATATAAGTAATTACATTTCTTGACCCTGATTAAATTACCTATGACAGCCAGAATTATCTTGTTAATATGGTCCTCTGTAGCTCAGCTGGTAGAGCACGGCGCTTGTAACGCTAAGGTAGTGGGTTCGATCCCCGGGACCACCCATACACAAAAAAAAATGTATGCACGCATGACTGTAAGTCGCTTTGGATAAAAGCGTCTGCTAAATGGCTTATTATTAATAATATATGAATGCTGGCCGAACGGAGGGTACAATAAAAATGGTCTTCCATTTTAGTGAATTATTGGTCAAATAAAATCCCCATTATTTAGGAAGTATATAGAGATCTTAGGCGATAACCTTAAGCCATTGGCTACGTGAGGAAAAATGTAATGTTCAGACACATTTTCCTGGCGCAATTACGCAGTTATTAGGCTACGCACACGAACAAACGTGTGATGCCTTGATTCCACAAACTCTCTGCCAATGAAATTCATGGAAATAAGCCGAACTTAACTGTCTGTTACTGTAAATGGAGATACATGAATACGACCAATATTATTGTTAGGAAATTAGTGCAGATAACATAAATATAGTCATAAGAGAGGAGAATCCGTGCCCTTCAAATACAAGGATTAATTATAAGTGATTGGATCACAGCCAAAGATTCCATTAGTCACGTAGCCTAGTCTCGACCTGAGACATCTCTGCATCTCACTTTTATAGCTCACCGTTGCTTAATCATAGCTTCATATCTTTATGTACCAGTGTGTTTATCGTTGTTTATGTATTGCCTTTCCCCAGTCATCATCCCGGCGAATCGGCCTCTCCTGTGCCAACTGTCAGACGAGCACAACCACCTTGTGGCGCAGAAACGCAGAGGGAGAACCAGTGTGCAACGCATGTGGGCTCTACACAAAATTACATGGAGTAAGACACAATCTTAACATTATGTCACAAGTTTATGGAACGCCGTTTGGGTCTTTGCTTGTCAAAAAAGTTACAAATAACACTATTTGACGCGTTAAATAAGCTTTTAATTTGACACGTCAAATAACACAATTCTATTATAGAATGTTGTATGTCGCTGAATTTGCACGTGCAAGGCAAACGCCACCACTACTATCAGTAGCACTGTAAAAACTGTCAAAAAATAATAAAAGTCTGCAAACAAGCACACACCGGCCACGAAGGATGTGTTTACAATACCGCGTTGGTAATTGTAAACACAATTACCAACGCGGCAGAGCCTCCGCCGGCCGCGACCGGGAGACTCATGGGCGGCGCACAATTGGCCCAGCGTCGTCCAGGGTAGGGGAGGGAATGGCCGGCAGGGATGTAGCTCAGTTGAAAGAGCATGGCGTTTGCAACGCCAGGGTTGTGGGTTCGATTCCCACGGGGGGCCAGTATAAAAAAAATATATATATGTATTCACTAACTGTAAGTCGCTCTGGATAAGAGCGTCTGCTAAATGACTAAAATGTAAAAATGTAATGTAATGTAAATGTAATAAGGCATTATTTGTTCGACCGCAACTTCTGGGGTAGCTAGCTAGCTTTAGCTTGGTACCTAGCTAGCACCAATGCAACCAGGTTGAAAACAATGACCAGTAGAAACTGCAGTCATTTCCAATATTCTTAGCAATGATTTAGGAATCCTTGTGAGTAAGTATTAGCTAGGTAGCCATTTGTTGTTCGCCTATTGAAATTGAACTTCAGTTCATGAAAATAAATAGCTAGCCAGCTACTTAACCCTGTTGCCCAAAGCCAACGTTATAAGCAGCCAGCTAGCTTCCTGACCGGGGTAATGTGTCGTGAAGCTAGCCACAATAAGAATTAGCCACAATAGTGGAATTTGGGTGTTGCCTTCAAAATAAAAGTACCTATTTGAAAGTGATGCAGAAGGTTACAATTGGTGGAATCATGCCATATTTAAACTAGATAATGTTAAACAAGGTTGGAATGTGTAGCAATTAAATGGGGTATCAGTCTACTCTGTGACACCCACAGAACACAACTGTGAAGAGTTTACGCAAATATTAGCGTTGTAGCTCTTATCGCGGGACTGTGACTGTGTGACCTCCCCAGTCAGCCTATTGTGCGTATTGACATTCATATTGCACTGTACAGCTTTACCTAAGGATTGGGGATCAATGAAATGGGGTATCAGTCTACTCAGTACCCAATAGCTTTTTTCCCAACGTCCTCCTCAGAGTTATCAGACTCCAAAACATCCAGGTTGTATTGTTTTTCCTCTGGAATCGTGTTCAATACACATAGTAGGTTGACAAAAAATGTGTCTCAATTCAGTTGTTTCAGAGTCCCGCAATAAGAGCTACGATGCTAATGTTCTCTGGGTGTCACTGAGTAGACTTGATACCCCATGTCATTGATCCACTATTCATAGGTAAGGCTGTACAGTGAAATAAGTATGTCCCCAATGCAATTCTACAGTCTAATAATAATATAATAATATGCCATTTAGCAGACGCTTTTATCCAAAGCGACTTACAGTCATGCGTGCATACATTTTTGTGTATGGGTGGTCCCGGGGATCGAACCCACTACCTTGGCGTTACAAGCGCCGTGCTCTACCAGCTGAGCTACAGAGGACCACATCTACAGAGTCTACTACATCAAGTGTGATTTCAACAGATTTTTGTCAAATTAACCAATTATTGTCTTTTGTAGATTTTATATAACAACATTCCAACTTTGTTTAGCATGATCTATTCAATTATGGCATAATTCTACTATTTGTATTCATTTGCGTCACTGTCAATGACATACTTTTATTTTGAAGGCTAACCGCAAAATCCACTATCGTGGCTAATCCTTATTGTGGTTAGCTTCACATAGATGGGTCCGACCACCATTAATCAAATAAGAACTGTCTCATAAATTAGGGTTATTTTAGATGATGACACCTAGCTAGATATTTAGCTAGCTAACTATAGCTACTGAAACAGATTATGTAGTTTTGTTATGTTTTTGGGGAAGAACATTGTTTGCATCCATCAGCTAGCTAGCTTTTTTAATGACCAGCACTGTATGTGCGCGAGACAAAACTTTCCCAGCATCATAGCATACGTGTCGATGAATCGTTATGACATATGAAATACGAGTGATAGTGTAATAACAACGTAAAAAAATTATGAACACGTTAAATTGCCGTGCGTAATTGTCCACTGAATATCGAGAGCAATATTAAACAAGCAGTTTATTCAGTGTGCCCAATTAATTATAGTAGTTGTTAATGAAGTATAGATTTAAAGGACAATTTACATGTTTTTCGACATTGACAAAACGTTTAGCCAAATAACAAGACAGAGAACGCCGCCGAACAATTTCATGACAAAGATTCATGTATTCTTTATTTTTGCAGGTACCTCGGCCGCTCGCCATGAAGAAAGAGGGAATTCAGACGAGGAAAAGAAAACCTAAAACTTTGAACAAAACCAAGGGGTCCTCTGGTAAGCAACCTCTGTTTTAACACCTCATGACACACAGTATATCTCTCTCTCCCTCTCTCTCTCTCGTGTTATTGGGTCCTCTTTATAATTAATTTATATAATTTTACCACAGGAAATAGTAATTCAGTCGCCATGACTCCGACGTCCACGTCTTCTTCCAACTCTGAAGACTCGAAGAACAGCTCTCCGAACACGCAGGTGCCAGGGGTAAGAAGATGATTTTAATCATATTCAGGTGTGGGATAGGCGGGCCCCGTATGTTGTAAAAACGGACTCGAGGCCGTTTGAAACTGTTGTCCCATGCAGGCCAACTGACACCTGTCTTGTGTAACAAATGATGCACGGAAATTCTTCGTCCAATTCTCAGTTAGCGTCAAATATAGGTCCACGGTTTTGGTCAAATAGAGGGACGTTGCCTTTCAAACGAAAACATATCTAAAACGTTTTTGAAGAGGCTTTATCGTTTTATTTATTGCACTAATTTATTATTTTGATTGGATATTGTTGACAAATATAGGACATACAGGCAGGCTAATAATAAACCTTAATCTGATATGTTCATAATAGCAATAATATTGGCATAATAGTATTGGATTCATAAGTATTGAGTCATACAGTATGTGGGATGTAAACTACTGTATCTGGTGTCATCAGACGTATTTAAAGGCCTCTACTGGGTTCTGGGAGGTGGCCTGCATTTTTCAGAGATGATGCTCTTTGGAATTGTGTTGTAAAACATTGTAGTCTCTGATTTATTCCATATAAGACACTATTAAAGGCCTACTTCCAACAACTACATTTAATTAATTAAAGGCCAGTAGAGGCCTTTAAATACCTCTGATGACACCAGATACAGTAGATTACATCCCACATACTGTATGACTCTATACTTATGAATCCAATACTATTAGGCCAATATTATTGCTATTATAAACATATCAGATTAAGGGGGCGGCAGGTTGCTTAGTGGTTAAAAGCGTTGTGCCAGTAACCGAGAGGTCGCTGGTTCAAATCCCCGAGCCGACTAGGTGAAAAATCTGTCGATGCAAGGCACGTAACCCTAATTGCTCCTGTAAATCGCTCTGGATAAGAGCTAAATGACTAAAATGTAAATGTAAAATGTTATATCACTTGATAAATGCTCTATAATAATGAGAACATCCACCTTATATACCCATCTTAGCAGTTACAGATTAAGCTTTATCGTTGATAAGCCCTGGCTGTGACTATAGAAAACCTTTGGATAATAGTAATTTCTCCTGAATCTGTGACTAACATTTCTCTGTCCTATTCCAGGTTCAGTCCTCTGTACTGAGTGGCCCAGCGGAGGGCTCAGCTGGCTCTGGTGGCTCTGCCGTGGTCAAGTACCCAGACCAGGACGGCCTCTACACCCGTGTGGGCCTCACCCAGTCTGCAGACGTAGCCGGCTCCGTCAGGGGGGAGCCCTGGTGCCCTATGGCCTTGGCCTGAGTCACCGAGCTGGGGGATGGAACCCACTGCACTAGCCTCTCTCTCTCGCTCTGGATGTCCTGCTGCTGAGTGGTGGAAGTATTCAGTGCCTCGATGGTTGTGGGCCTGTTTCCTACTTCCCAGCTAACAACTGTTGGACAGAGACAGACCTTTCGCCCCTTCACACCCCTGCAATCTTGAAATGTCTGTGGAATATTTGGGATTGATTTCCAGAATGATATGGGAAAACCTTAGTGCCTTAACACAAAGGGAAATATGTGAGAGGCCAGTTGATGCATTCTTGTTAGTCTCCAGTTTAGATGCTTTCTGGACCGACCTGCTGTGTACTCAATATCTCTCTCTCTCAGCCATGGAGGTGGATCAAATGTTCTTTGTTGTCTGAAATGAAGAAACCTTTACATAATGCTATGGATTCCCCCACTCAAGACAAAAGCAGTTAATTGGATATTAGTGCTTGATAAAAGCACTATCCATACAAAGGACATTTTGATAATACATTTTTTTTGCAACTGGAATCAAGCTATCAAGTTACCAAGACAACCTTCCTGAATCAAGAGAAAGTATTTATTAATCTTCCATTGTAGAAAATATGACTATGATTGTTAAATAAAGATATGGATATAGAGTAGAACTGAAAGAAAAACATTTCTTATGTCTTCATTTTAAATATGATTTTTCATTTCTTTCTCTCTTGTTGAGTTCGTAGTTGTTAGTTATAGCAAACATGTTTTTCCACTGATAGCTCTTACTGTAGGCCTATCTGACTGAAACTCTTATGGTTTTCAACAGGGTATCAAAGACTGTGACATCCTATGTCAGTCCATTTTATTTTTAAATTATTTACTCAATTCTTAAATAATCAAATCCTACAGATGAAATTAAAATACTGTTAATTTATGGTACTATTTTTTTAAAAGAAATTGGTAGAAGCTGTTTTTTCTAAGGTGAGGATAAAAAATAGAGAACATGTTCGCAAACTTTTTGACACAGCTAGCTAAAACGGTTTGAACAAATGGCACCCATAATCATTTTATAGATGCATCTTTTTGTTACAATACAAAACTGTAAAAGAGGACTGCTGCAGTATTCTCTGGTTGCAACAAAGACTACCTAACTGATATAAACTGTATACATTTACTGTTGCATACATGCAAGTGATTTTCCTGATAAAATTTGACAGAAATACAATGAAAAGGCTAAATGGCACTGAGGTCAACATATATTAATTTAATGTACAATATGGAGAAATAGAGGTGGAATTAATAAATTGCCCTCAGTTGACCTCCTCTTTTTCAGTTGATAAAAGAGGAATCTTACAGATGCAGGATCTTAATTTGAGCCAGTTTGCCACAGCAGGGAAGTAATCCTGCAGCAATAGGAAATGTGGATTATAATTAATGGACATTTTTGTAGCGGTTTATACATTTTTCGTTAGGGAAAATAATGTCTGAAATGTAAAAGTGGAAATTACAAACTTTAGAATACTGTTTAAAACTCAAATACACTACAAGTTTGCATTTCCTGCTTTGCAGAAAATTCTCAGCAACAAAAGAGTGATCAAATGAAGATCCTACATCTGTACAACCTGTTGTCATAAAACAACATTTGTCAATTTGTGAAATGTCACACATTGGCTCCATGGTGATGAAACTGTAGTTTGAGATGTATTTGAAATGTATGGAGAATAATCTGAAAAGAGTGAAGTATGCCAGTTATGATTCAGTGATGTGAAAAAGTATGTTATGTATGTAGCTGGAAAACAACCTTTCACAGGTTTCAAGACATAATAACCTTATATGACAAATCACTGTTGATTTTGGTCTGATACAATTTGCCCTTGTATTTTTACTCAAAAGGTCTACAGTACATTTTCCTGACTTTCAACGCTCTAAGTAGAATTATGACTTTCCCATTCATTACACAGATCATACTGTACTTCTCCCTCTCCTCCAGTAGGGGTGTGAACGGTGCCTTGCTCTGCAGAACTCTAAGTAGATCCATTTTGAGGCCAGACAAATTCCTCTAGCTCCCTGGGAAATGTCCATTTCAGTGGAATGAATCTGATGAGTAGGTCATTGTGAAACTGCCGTTTAAACTGCATTTCAGTTTCACCATCAGGGTTCTTCAGCTGAAACAGGGCCTGGTAATTGTTTTATTTTCTGGACTTATTTATTTTTTTGAAATATCATGTTTATTAATAGCATTGTTTTCCCTATTTTTCTGTTTGGATATTTGTATTTCTTTGGTTGGTTGTTTTATTCCTGATACAGTTTTTAATGATCTTATTTAAATCTCTTAAATAAATTGTTCTGATGATATCAATGTGAATTTGGAATAATTGCCCCTGTCTTAGAATATTTGAAGGAAATCAACACACTGGGGTTGTCTTTGTGTCATTGTATCACCTTGTTGGTAGTGTATACTGTGCCAGGGTTAGCAGCAAATGGAATTTGAAGGGTTTGAGCGCCATCTTCATGTGCTGTAAAGGTACATATAACCATTTTGAAGTTTTAAAGATAAATATGTTATGATAAGCTGTTGGATAGACAGTAGAAATGGATCCCTGAGGGATTTGAATCTCCAGACAGTTTTTCTAGTTGTTTTCTCATTCTGTTTTAAAGTTAGCCATTCCTCTTACACACAACAACAGTTTATTATGACTTTTCCTTTATATGCACTCAATGTGTGTTTAAACAAAGCTTACCCTTTTACCCAGCACAGAGTGCCTGTCACTGTGTGAAGTATATTTAAGTGAATATAGCCTGGAAAAGATACCATTGGTAGACAGCAACATTTTAGAGATGGCTAGATTTATGCCTGAGCTTTAGGTTATCTGGCTGCACTTTGAGATATTGATGTTGGAGAGTTTATGAGTGTCAGTGTAGCTATGTGCAAGACTTTCTCTGTACTGCACATCAACCAGGTACACCGTTTGGAGACTTTGTTGGTTATCAACATTGTCATTTCAATGTTATTACAATAAAATATCAGTTGGTTTGACCTATGTGTCCCCTTGCATGATACTCGCTTTGAGCAGACCAGTGTAGATTTTTTACAATGATAATCCATTAGTTTGATTATGTCACCAACTTTACACCGCTTGTATTTTATGCCCAAGGAGTTGGCGTGTCTGCAGGCTTCATTTCCCCCCAGTCTTTGTTTAAAGTGTTGTTGTTAAGCATCATTCATGTTAACAGAGACGACCTCACACAAACATTAAGATAGACTCTGCTGCAACCGAGACTAATTATGTAAATCAAACCAAGAGTGAAACCTAAAATAAGAACCAACATTTGTATAGGTCTGTCAATTTATGAAGTGGTCCCAGGCTGGTAATATCTACAAGGTATCCATGGTACTTTGAGGGAGAATTCACAACACATTACATCACTGAGGTCCTCCTCCCATTCGTTCCGCTGTCTGAATTCATATGCATAATAATAATATATAATGGGTGCTGTTTCACACATGTACAAGCATGTATTATACCCATGTGTGAAATGGAAATGTGTTTTTTGCATATCCCAACTCTCCCTGAGACACCCTCGGAGAGTGGGGTCACCGCCAGGGTCTGCCATTATCAATTATGGTTAAGTGCTTTGCTCAAGGGCACATCAACAGATTTGTCACCTTGTCGGCTCGGGGATTAAAACTAGCGACCTTTCGGTTACTGGTCCACCGCTCTTACCGTTAAGTTAAGGTTGGGTGGTATTCATGTGCATGACAACATTCACTCTACGTTATTTCACCATAAATGATCTGTAGCTGAGAAGATCAGTAGTAAAAACTGACAAGTGATACAAAGCAAAGCCTCAAAATTATTTTAGAAGTTTGGTGAATGATGCAATAGGCTGATGTATTTGACACTTAGCAGATACTATAGAGTAACAGAACCTTATCTGTGTTGAACGTGCTGTTCTAAATTGGCAGAGACAGAAAGAGAGAGAGAGATACATATAGGGAGAGAGAGGCAGAGATAGCAAGAGAGCGACACAGACAAACAGCGACTGACGCCTAAAGCTGCTTTATTTAGACAGTGAGTAAGAGAGACAGTGTCACCCTGGAGGGCAGCGCTGCTGAGTTGAAAGTCCTTTGGTGGGAGGGCTGGGGCCAAGGTAAACAGTCAGCAGCACAACAGAGCAGAGCTACATTGGGACATAGAGGCTGCAGGCCTGGGTCATCGTCATTAGGGCACACCGTAGCAAACAGTTTTTCAACAAGCGGTTCTTATTGGACAAATCCAGGTAATTTGTCCCTGTCTTAGTCCGTTTTCTTTCATTTAGTGCCTAATGAATATCACCCCAGCCAGGCCCCAGGCCATGGGGCTGTTTGGGTAGGACTGGGTAGGACAGCACAGTGACTCCCCCAGGAGTTGCCCGTTGATCTTTCCACAGACAGGGTTTTCAAAGGGGAGCTCCCTTCGCTTGGCTCTGCCCTGCCCTGGCCTGGCCTGCCTGGCCCTGTCTGCCTCCGGAAGAGATGGAATCTCTGACTCAGCCCTTTTGGGTTTCCTCAACAGACCCACCAAGAGAGAGAGAGAGAGACAGACAGAGAGAGAAAGACAGACAGAGAAAGGGAGAGAGAATTGAATTGAGAGAGAAAGAGAGAGAGATAATTTAATTTAATTGAATTGAGAGAGAGAGAGCGAGCGAGGGGCATAATTAGAAAATATTAAAAACATTCTGCCTAGTGGTGTTTTGTTGAGTATTTGATACTTCTCATATTCAATGTCATAGCATTCACCACTCTCTCAAGGTATTTGGATCTTTTCAACACTGTTTCAGTGCTGGGAATAACAGTAATAATACAAACAAAACACATAATAAAATCCCTGGAAATACAGTTCCTCTCCATCACCAGTCATTAGTCATACACTCTTACTGACTTACTCACAGGAAGCTGGGACCATACATCAAAGCCAACAATATGGTCTGAAGTCATTAGTATAAAGTTCTCCATATACAATTGTTATTCATCATCCAATCATTTCGCTTGATATTGGAGAAATGCTCCCATTGCATATGGATGACAATAAGTCATGAGATTCACTCTAATTCAAATTCTCTTATCATAGATAGGGATTCTTTATCATATACTTTTTGGAGAGAGATAGCTATACACTATTACTGAGTGTGAGTTGAGTGAAGCTTTTTACTTGACCATAACAGTTTGTTGACAATGACAGTAGAAGCATGAATAACAGAGAGAGGAAAGATGCCAGCGACCCTAGCCCGCCTGATAGTGTTTTCTCTTTTCTGTCTATCTGTTGTTGTTTTTTTCACTCTTTGACTGTGAGGAATGTGAGGAAGTAGTAGGAACCAGTCTTAATGGGAGGAGATGTAGTCGGAGGCTGAGAATGGAGGACGGGCAAGAGAGCAAGCCCTTTCTGCCAGGAGAGAGGAAGAGTGAGGATCAGTCATAACTGACAACCGGGACACCCCTGACCCTGGATACAATGATAGGTGGAAGTGACTCTGAGACTTCCATGAGTATTACAATGCTGTAGTTCTAAAACAGTTGTTTACATATAACATGCTCAAATTGATGCAGTAATTACAAATACTGTATGGGCCAATATGACCACTATATACTGTATATGATGGTTAGGCTTAGGGTTACGGTTGGCTCCACATACCGGCTCAACCCTAATCCTATTCTTAACCCTAACACTAGAATGGTATTCAAATATCCTTACAGCTGTAAAGCTAACTGCAACCCTAACTCTAACCGTAACCCTAATCCTTACCCTAACCCTAGACTCATGTCACAATGCTGGCTCAACCCTAACCCTAACCTCAACCCTATCCTCAAACCTAACCCTAACCTCAACCCTATCCTCAAACCTAACCCTAACCTCAACCCTATCCTCAAACCTAACCCTAACCTCAACCCTATCCTCAAACCTAACCCTAACCTCAACCCTATCCTCAAACCTAACCCTAACCTCAACCCTATCCTCAAACCTAACCCTAACCTCAACCCTATCCTCAAACCTAACCCTAACCTCAACCCTATCCTCAAACCTAACCCTAAAGTATTAGTCAATTAGTAGTATCCTCTTTCAGTTATTCCACCTGTACCTGATTATTTTATCATAAATAAAATCTATTGTGCTGATATACTGTAACACTGAAGGTTAGAGCACCTAAATATAACATGCTTTATTATTGTGTGCTAAGTGCAGCACAGTAGACTAGAAGGTATTTATTTGGACTATCCCTTGCTGCAATAAGCAGGTAAAAGGTCTGTTCTGTTTGAGAACTCAGAGCACAACAATAGGATCTAAAGATTAACTCCTACTTCTAGCAGAGAAGAGATTGGTCATGTTTACCAAGTGTTTGTCCAACTCCAACCCTTTTGTTCTCTCACCAGGTTCCCAAAGAAACTTGTCAATACTGATCTGACATTGCACAGTTGACCACATCAGGTCATTGTGAAGGGTACTTTACTTTCTGGACACAACACATGTTTTTAAATGTAATGAATATGTGATTCAGCTATCCCAACTACTTCTAATGAACATTACGTAAAAAAATTGCGTATGGGCAGATTATGAACCTACCGTTATTTAATTTGCATGTAAAGGGTTTTCCTCCTATTCAGGCAGTTGACCCAGAAGCACAGAGGAATATATCTTTCTGTCCACTGATGCTGCTTCCAAACCAGATCAATTATTGAGCTGAACAGTAAATATTATGTGGTTCACAAAAGAGTGGTAGGTTTCTCTGGCCTCAAAATTGACAAAAGCCTGACAAAATGTGACCGTCAAATGATAATTTATTCCCCCACAACAAAGAAAGTTTTGTCTTAGAGGTCAGAAGCTATCGTTCCTAATGGAAAACTCACTACTAATGGCACAAGCTCTCTGACTGAGTATGTTCTCTTCCCTCTCTCAATAAACAACCTAGCTAGTACTTTGAAACCTATCCACTAAATCATGCAACTCATTTAAGTATTTTCTGTCCTGGGCTATCCAAGAGGAAGGCATAATCCAAGATTCTTCTGAGTTCAGAGTCGGGTCATAGCTATCTCTCCGCTCTCACTAGCTCAACAGTCAGGCTGGCGTCCAAAGGGGTTTAGAATTAAGTTCAGCACTTGTGTCTATGGGAAACCCAACTCGCAGCCAAATGCAATACTTCCCCATGTATTTCTGTCAAAGCCCAGGCCTTTTAAAAACAAAACAATATGAAATCATAACGGAGACATTTTAATCAATTAGCTATGTGTCAACAAACAACATGCAAGTCATTGTTTTAATTGGGGAGATGAATTGTAGTGTGGTGACGAGTGAGCAGGTGTCAATCATACCCTTGAGGTCATTTACAGTGCCTTTGGAAAGTATTCAGACCCCTTGACTTTTTCCACATTTTGTTACGTTACAGCCTTATTCTAAAATGTATTAAATTGTTTTTTTCCCCCTCATCAAAATAAAAACAGGTTTTTAGACATTTTTGCTGTTTAATTTTTTAAATTTTAACGGAAATATAACATTTACATAAGTATTCAGACCCTTTACTCAGTACTTTGTTGAAGCACCTTTGGCAGCGATTACAGCATTGAGTCTTCTTGGGTATGACGCTACAAGCTTGGCACACCTGTATTTGGGGAGTTTCTCCCATTCTTCTCTGCAGATCCTCTCAAGCTCTGTCAGGTTGGATGAGGAGCGTTGCTGCACAGCTATTTTCAGGTCTCTCCAGAGATGTTAGATCGGGTTCAAGTCCAGGCTCTGGCTGGGCCACTCAAGGACTTTCAGAGACTTGTCCCGAAGCCACTCCTGCGTTGTCTTGGCTGTGTGCTTAGGGTCGTTGTCCTGTTGGAAGGTGAACCTTCGCCCCAGTCTGAGGTTCTGAGCCCTCTGGAGCAGGTTTTCATCAAAGATCTCTCTGTACTTTGCTCCGTTCATCTTTGCCTCGATCCTGACTAGTCTCCCAGTCCCTGCCGCTGAAAAACATCCCCACAGCATGATGCTGCCACCACCATGCTTCACTGTAGGGATGGTGCCAGGTTTCCTCCAGACGTGACATTGGCATTCAGGCCAAAGAGTTCAATCTTGGTTTCATCAGACCAGAGAATCTTGTTTCTCATGGTCTGAGAGTCCTTTAGGTGCCTTTTGGCAAACTCCAAGTGGGCTGTCATGTGCATTTTACTGAGGAGTGGCTTCCGTCTGGCCACTCTACCTTAAAGGCCTGATTGGTGGAGTGCTTCAAAGGTTCTCCCATCTCCACAGAGGAACTCTAGAGCTCTGTCAGAGTGACCATCGGGTTCTTGGTCACCTCCCTGGCCAAGGCCCTTCTCCTCTGACTGCTCAGTTTGGCTAGGTGGTCAGCTCTAGGAAGAGTCTTGGTGGTTCCAAACTTCTTCCATTTAAGAATGATGGAGGCCACTGTGTTCTTGAGGACCTTCAATGCTGCAGACATTCTTTGGTACTCTTACCCAGATCTGTGCCTCGACACAATACTTTCTCGGAGCTCGACGGACAATTCCTTCGACCTCTTGGCTTGGTTTTGCTCTGACATGCACTGTCAACTGTGGGACATTATATAGACAGTTGTGTGCCTTTCCAAATCATGTCCAATCAATTGAATTTACCACAGGTGGACTCCAATCAAGTTGTAGAAACATCTCAAGGATAATCAATGGAAACCGGATGCACCTGAGCTCAAGTTCGAGTCTCATAGCAAAGGGTCTGAATACTTATGTAAATAAGGCATTTCTGTTTTTTTTTTTTTTAATAAGGCTGTAACGTAACAAAATGTGGAAAAAGTCAAGGGGTCTGAATATTTTCCAAAGGCATATTGGGACAGTGACACATTTTTTGCCTCAGTAACTTTCTCACTCATCATTATTTACGATTCATTCAGGATTATCTGTAATCATGGTAGCATCCACATTAATGTAGAAGTGTTTAGGAACATATTCTATTCTTATTTACAATGAAAGTGACTCCAAAATGACACAATACATTACTTACCATTCATTTCTATTGGGCACAAAATAATCTGAAACACAACCAAAACAAACAGCAAATGCATCCAAGTTTGTAGAGTCAGAAGCTTGATGTAATCATTGCACGCTAGGAATATGGGACCAAATACAAAACTTTTTACTACTTTAATACACATAAGTGAATTTGTCCCAATACTTTTGGTCCCCTAAAATAGGGGAACTGTGTACAAAAACTGTTGTAATTTCTAAACGGTTCACATGATATGGATGAAGATACCCTCAAATTAACGCTGACAGTCTGCACTTTAACTTCATAGTCATTGTATCATTTCAAATCATTGGAGTACAGAGCCAAAACAACAACAAAATGGTCACTGTCATAATATTTTGGAGCTGACCGTATATAGGCCTACAAGAATGTATAACCCTTTATATAAACACTATTATGTTGACATGTATTCTTAGACTGTTATACACGTTAAGTTATCTAAGTTATGACTTTAAAATGCTCATCTCTTTCAACCTGCCCACAGTTCCACACTCTGACATTCTTTTCCTTTATTACAGTCCAGCATCATGGCTTCATCATGGCTTTCCCATGCTTTCACATCTGACACGTAAATATAGGCATCTTATCTGAACCAGGTCCCGCCAGCAGCAGCGCAAACACACCGTCCGGTGAGAGACAGATAGAGAACAATGTGAGGAGGATAAGTAAGGATGGTCACCCCGTTCCCACGTCTTCACAGTGTGTGTACGTACGTGTGCGTGCATGCATGCATTCACGTGTGTATGTGTCCATAATGTGTATGTGCGTGTGTTTAACCTCATATGAAGTGGCTGGAAAACACATCCCTCTTCCTGGCTGGTATCAGTCCTCTGGCTCCATGTCTCAGTCTGTAGAGATTCTGCATGGAGTCACAGCCCTAGTCATTCAGGTCAAGTACAGGCTACGTAGTCTAGTGGGATACCAGACCCCCCCCCCTTCCTGCTATTAAGCCAATGCAGGGTCTCTCTCTCTCTCTCTCTCTCTCTCTCTCTCTCTCTCTCTCTCTCTCTCTCGCTCTCTCTCTCTTGCTCTCTCTCTCGCTCTCTTGCGCTCTCTCTCTCTCTCTCTCTTGCTCTCTCTCTCTCTCTCTCTCTCTCTCTCTCTCTCTCTCTCTCTCTCTCTCTCTCTCTCTCTCTCTCAATTTAAGGGCTTTATTGGCATTGGAAAAGGATGTCAACATTGCCAAAGCAAGTGAGATAGTAAACAAAACTGAAATAAACAATAAATATTAACAGTAAACATTACACTCAGAAGTTCCAAAAGAATAAAGTCATTTCAAATGTCATATTATGTCTATATACAGTGTTGTAACAATGTGCAAATAGTTAAAGTACAAATGGGAAAATAAATAAACATAAATATGGGTTGTATTTACTGGTTGCCCATTTCTTGTGGCAACAGGTCACAAATCTTGCTGCTGTGATGGCACACTGTGGTATTTCATCCAGTAGATAAGGGAGTTTATCAAAATTGGGTTTGTTTTCAAATTCTTTGTGGATCTCTGTAATCTGAGGGAAATATGTGTCTCTAATATGGTCATACATTTGGCAGGAGGTTAGGAAGTGCAGCTCAGTTTCCACCTCATTTTGTGGGCAGTGTGCACATAGCCTGTCTTCTCTTGAGAGCCAGGTCTGCCTACGGCAGCCTTTCTCAATAGCAAGGCTATGCTCACTGAGTCTGTACATAGTCAAAGCTTTCCTTAGGTTTGGGTCAGTCACAGTGGTCAGGTATTCTGCCACTGTGTACTCTCTGTTTAGGGCCAAATAGCATTCTAGTTTGCTCAGTTTTTTTGTTAATTCTTTCCAATGTGTCAAGTAATTCTCTTTTTTCTCATGATTTGGTTGGGTCTAATTGTGTTGTTGTCCGGGGGCTCTGTGGGGTCTGTTTGTGTTTGTGAACGGAGCCCCAGGACCAGCTTGCTTAGGGGACTCTTCTCCAAGTTAATCTCTCTGTAGGTGATGGCTTTGTTATGGAAGGTTTGGGAATTGCTTCCTTTTAAGTGGTTATAGAATTTAACAGCTCTTTTCTGGATTTTGATAATTAGCGGGGATCGGCCTAATTCTGCTCTGCATGCATTATTTGATGTTTTACATTGTACACTGAGGATATTTTTGCAGAATTCTGCATGCAGAGTCTCAATTTGGTGTTTGTCCCATTTTGTGAATTCTTGGTTGGTGAGCGGACCCCAGACCTCACAACCATAAAGGGCAATGGGTTCATTTACTGATTCAAGTATTTTTAGCCAGATCCTAGTTGGTATGTCGAATTTTATGTTCCTTTTGATGGCATGGAAGGCCTTTCTTGTCTCTCAGATCGTTCACAGCTTTGTGGAAGTTACCTGTGGCGCTGATGTTTAGGCCGATGTATGTATCGTTTTTTGTGTGCTCTACGGCAATGGTGTCTAGATGGAATTAGTACTTGTGGTCCTGGCAACTGGACCTTTTTTGGAACACCATTATTTATGTCTTACTGAGATTTATTGTCAGGGCCCAGGTCTGACAGAATCTGTGCAGAAGATCTAGGTGCTGCTGTAGGCCCTCCTTGGTTGGGGACAGAAGCACCAGATCATCAGCAAACAGTAGACATTTGACTTCAGGTTCTAGTAGGGTGCTGCAGACTGTTCTAGTGCCCTTGCCAATTCATTGATATATATGTTGAAGAGGGTGGCGCTTAAACTGCATCCCTGTCTCACCCCATGGCCCTGTGAAAAAAAAATAGTGTGTTCTTTGCGAATTTTAACCTGTTGTTTGTGTACATGGATTTTACAACGTCGTATGTTTTTCCCCCAACACCACTTTCCATCAATTTGTATAGCAGACCCTCATGCCAAACTTAGTCAAAAGCTTTTTTTTAAATCAATAAAGCATGAGAAGACTTTGACTTTGTTTTGGTTTGTATGTTTGTCAATTAGGGTGTGCAGGGTGAATACGTGGTCTGTCGTACGGTAATTTGGTAAAAAGCCATTTTGACATTTGCTCAGTACATTGTTTTCACTGAGGAAATGTACGAGTCTGCTGTTAATGATAATGCAGAGGATTTTCCCAAGGTTACCGTTGACGCATATCCCACGATAGTTATTGGGGTCAAATTTGTCTCCACTTTTGTGGATTGGGGTGATCAGTCCTTGGTTCCAAATACTGGGGAAGATGCCAGAGCTAAGGATGATGTTAAAGAGTTTAAGTATAGCCAATTGGAATTTGTGGTCTGTATATTTTATCATTTCATTGAGGATACCATCAACACCACAGGCCATTTTGGGTTGGAGGGTTTGTATTTTGTTCTGTAGTTCATTAAATGTAATTGGATAATCCAGTGGGTTCTGGTAGTCTTTAAATGTTGATTCTAAGATTTTGTATTTGATAATGTATATGTTTTTGCTGTTTGTTCTTTGTTATAGGGCCAAAAAAATTGGAGAAGTGGTTTACCCATACATCTCCATTTTGGATAGATAACTTTTCGTGTTCTTGTATGTTTAGTGTTTTCCAATTTTCCAAGAAGTGTTTAGAGTCTATGGATTCTTCAATTACATTGAGCTTATTTCTGACGTGCTGTTCCTTCTTTTTCCGTAGTGTATTTCTGTATTGTTTTAATGATTCACCATAGTTTTCTGGGTCTCTATGTTTTTGGTTGGATAGGTTTCTCAATTTCTTTGTTAGGTTTTTGCATTCTTCATCAAACCATTTGTCATTGTTGTTAATTTTCTTTTGTTTTCTGTTAGAAATGTTTGGATTTGATAGGGAAGCTGAGAGGTCAAATATACTGTTTAAGTTTTTTACTGCCAAGTTTACACCTTCACTATTGCAGTGAAACGTTCTGTCCAGGAAGTTGTCTAAAAGGGATTGAATTTGTTGTTGCCTAATTGTTTTTTGGTAGGTTTCTACACTACTTTCCTTCCATCTATAGCATATCTTAATATTATTCAGTTCCTTTGGCTTTGATGCCTCGTGATTGAGTATTGCTCTGTTCAAGTAGACTGTATTTTGCTGTGATCTGATAGGGGTGTCAGTGGGCTGACTGTGAACGCTCTCAGAGACTCTGGGTTGAGGTCAGTGATAAAGTAGTCTACAGTACTACTGCCAAGAGATGAGCTATAGGTGTACCTACCATAGGAGTCTCCTCGAAGCCTACCATTGACTATGCACATACCCAGCGTGCGACAGAGCTGCAGGAGTTGTGACCCGTTTTTGTTGGTTATGTTGTCGTAGTTGTGCCTAGGGGGGCATATGGGGGAGGGAATGCTGTCACCTCCAGGTATGTGTTTGTTCCCCTGTGTGCTGAGTGTGTCAGGTTCTTGTCCAGTTCTGGCATTTAGGTCGCCACAGACTAGTACATGTCCCTGGGCCTGGAAGTGATTGATTTCCCCCCTCCAGGATGGAGAAGCTGTCTTCATTAAAGTATGGGGATTCTACTGGGGGGATATAGGTAGCACACAAGAGGACATTTTTCACTGTTGAGATGATTTCCTTTTGAATTTCTAGCCAAATGTAAAATGTTCCTGTTTTGATTGATTGAATAGAGTGAGTTAGGTCTGCTCTATACCAAATTAGCATACCCCCTGAGTCCCTTCCCTGTTGCACACCTGGTAGTTTGGTGGATGGGACTACCAGCTCTTTGTAACCTAGAGAGCAACCAGTGGATCCATCTCCTCTATACCATGTTTCTTGTAGGATGACAATGTATGTATTTCTGATTTATTTGGTGATGTCCAAGTTCCTGCTCTTTAGGCCAAAGGCAGATGACCTCAGGCCTTGGATATTCCAGGATGAGATAGTGAAGGCTTTGTGCTCCATAAAGTGTCTAATGTTGTTAGTCGTGTGGTTTGGCCTCAGACCAGTAAGTGTGAGCAGAGCCTGCTGAGCATCTGGTATATGCCATTGTCTTGGGCTAGTGTAAGAGTGGGGGTTGGGCCTGTTTGCCTGCTCACGGCCTGGGCGTATGTGTGACTTTCATGTTAAGGCCTTCTTTGCGGGAGTGGGGGGCATGGGGTAGGTAGGAGGGGCATAGGTCTGATCTGAGGGGGCCTAAATGGGGTGTGGGCATGGTTGACTTGGGGGGGTGTTGATTGGTTGGGGTGGGGGTGTGGATGTGGCTGGTGGTGCTGTGGTGCTGTGGTCTGGATGTATGTCCTTTCGACGTGGGTCCTCTATGTATCTGTTGATGTGTTGCTCCTGTGTGAGGTGTTGGGTCTGCGGTTGAGGGCGATGTCCTTTAGGGTCCGGGCGAAGGTGGGCACTGCTGCCTTGTATAGGTAGACCTGCTTGTAAAGGCTGTTCAAGTCCAGGGTGGAATGGTGGGCCAGGTAGACATTTGGTTTTGAGTCACAGTCACTCTGCTCACTCTGCTCACTCTGCTCACTCTGCTCACTCTGGTCACTCTGCTCACTCTGCTCACTCTGCTCACTCTGGTCACTCTGCTCACTCTGGTCACTCTGCTCACTCTGGTCACTCTGCTCACTCTGCTCACTCTGCTCACTCTGCTCACTCTGGTCACTCTGCTCACTCTGCTCACTCTGCTCACTCTGCTCACTCTGGTCACTCTGCTCACTCTGCTCACTCTGCTCACTCTGGTCACTCTGCTCACTCTGGTCACTCTGCTCACTCTGCTCACTCTGCTCACTCTGCTCACTCTGCTCACTCTGCTCACTGAAGGCTTGAAACGTTCCAGATAGCTGTAGGATGTTGTTGGGGCTCTGAGAGGTGAACCATAGAAGAACCTTGCTGCCCAGGGCCTGAGAGGTGAACCATAGAAGAACCCCGCTGCCCAGGGCCTGAGAGGTGAACCATAGAAATAGAATGACTAAAACTGACATACCCATTCAAATCAACACTCTATTAATTCTATTTCAATTATGTGAAAAACAGTGTCTACTCTGGCAGTAGAGAACACAACTCAACCCTTCCCTTGATCCCTGGAAAGACTGACCAGCGCAGACCCTTTGGCTGGACCTGCCAATTAATTATAGACGTGACTTTAAAGCTTCCTGTTTTTCTCTCTTCAATTAAGCCAATCTGCCCCAGTGCTGGAAACCGAGGAAATACCCTTAAAATAGTCTCTAATTTCAGCACGTTCAATTATTTTGTACCACCCGGTCTGAATCAGATTGCATCAGGTTGTGTTAATGTAAAGATCAACAATGTTTGATCACAGGGAAAATATTTCTGTCATTTCTTCCTGTTTCTAGCCTGCGTAGTGTGGGAATTTGTGAAGAGAAGTCTGGTGCAGCTCATCTGAGATGGCCACTGCCCACTGCCCTATGCCAGGGTTAGCTGGAACATGCCTTAGTCAGGCCCGTCATCCACCATCAATCTCTGACTATGTTTATTGATTTATTCCCTCCTCTGTTACACTTTTCCTGTCCTCTTTTATGAAAACAAAATTCCATTGAATTCTTCCATTATTACCATTAGGCAACCATGATGGCTGGCTCCCTCTCACTCACTGCAAACACAGTGCAGCGCCACAACATAACTTCAGCTAATGCTGAGGGATATGCTGCCTGGTATTCACAACACATTCTGCTCTACTGTAGCTTTGTTGCCAAGTGAGTTTCTGCACAAAGCATTGACTCTCTCCCCATGCAGCCAGCACCTGACAAGTCAACCTTGACAGCAGACACACACTTTGTCTTCCTCTCCTCTTTCTGCTAAAACAGTTCTAATTACAGTAAATCTACAGCGTAGCGTTCAAGAGCAACAAGTCAACTCCAATGTTATCATAAATGCTCTGTAGCCTATTTGCCTGCTGAATACCTGCCAGTGTTTTCCAACGTTACCCTTTTAAACTCTGAACTGAAACTCACCTCCTGGCTGCCTCACCCTCTGTTTTTCACAGGGAAACCGGAAAGGAGGAGAAAGTGAAGACTTAAAGTGCGCCATCCAGGGCAGGGCCAGTTAAAACTGACTTTAATGGAAGATTGAAGCTTCAGAAAGTCTGTATTTTGACCTAATTCCCATGTTAGTTCTACAGTAGGGGGTGACACATTCTTTCAGGCTCTGTATCAGATAAACGCTCTCTATTGTATTAGCCTAATGATATCTATGCTGCAGATCTGTCAGATTGTGTGGTGAAAGTAAATGAAAGTGAGAAGTAAACAACTCATGGTAGAGATAGACAGATAAGACATGTACAAATTTAAAACAGCTTCCCTTGCTCCCAGTCATTTTGCAGTAGATTAAAAAAAATAATAATGGAAAAATAGGCCTACTTGAATGGCAATTTCTTCCTGCATAACTGTACATTTTTAGTGGTTTACATTTTCTCTTTTAAAGCCGAATAGGGATAAATAACAGGTGATAACAGATAGGAATGAGAGTGTTGACAAATGGTGAGATGAGGTCATATGACTAGATATGTCATAGATATTGGGGATGGTATTGGAGTGATTATGAGGAGGAAGGGGGTTGCCTGGAGGATGGGGGTATGGTGGGGGTGAAGGGGGAGGAAACCCGGCAGCCCTCGTATCAGTGGCCCGCTAGCCGGAGGCCCCTCGATAAACAGGACGGTTATCACATCACTAACATGTATTTAACCCTTCTCTCCAGCACAGCACAAAGAGAGAGGACACAGAGAAATAAGGGGGGGCACAACTATAACATTTTCTGAGGCTACTACAACTTAGAGGCGCTTGTCTATCCCTCCACCCTTCCCTTTCTTCCTCCCATCCCTTCTCCTCCTCCATCCGTCCACCCCATCAGCGTTTTCCTTCTCCTCTCCTCCTCCATCCGTCCACCCCATCAGCGTTTTCCTTCTCCTCTCCTCCTCCATCCATCCACCCCATCAGCATTTTCCTTCTCCTCTCCTCCTCCATCCATCCACCCCATCAGCGTTTTCCTTCTCCTCTCCTCCTCCATCCATCCACCCCATCAGCGTTTTCCTTCTCCTCTCCTCCTCCATCCATCCACCCCATCAGCGTTTTCCTTCTCCTTTCCTCCTCCATCCGTCCACCCCATCAGCGTTTTCCTTCTCCTCTCCTCCTCCATCCGTCCACCCCATCAGCGTTTTCCTTCTCCTCTCCTCCTCCATCTGTCCACCCCATCAGCGTTTTCCTTCTCCTCTCCTCCTCCATCCATCCACCCCATCAGCGTTTTCCTTCTCCTCTCCTCCTCCATCCATCCACCCCATCAGCGTTTTCCTTCTCCTCTCCTCCATCCATCCACCCCATCAGCGTTTTCCTTCTCCTCTCCTCCTCCATCCATCCACCCCATCAGCGTTTTCCTTCTCCTCTCCTCCATCCATCCACCCCTTGGGTCATTTCCCTTCCCCTCTCCTCCTCCATCCATTCACCCCTTCAGCTTTGGGACTGAACACACATCTCTCTCCCACACATCCCATGCCAGGCATTCAGGCGGCCAGGCCTCATGTTTTTCTAATTCATTATTCAGAGGAAAGAAAGGCAGTGCAGCGCATTCCAAAATAAATACATGGGGCTTGTTGGATGAAGCTGTGTTTTAGAGTTAGTGAGATAGCTAAAATCGCTAGAATGCAATGTTGTTGTTTTAACCGGAAGAGGATGGAACTCTATCTGTCTCTGGAGTGTGTCTGTCACTCTGTCACACAGCACATCTGTTGATTTACCCTCCAATACACCACTTACAAATGGGAACTTACCCGAACAGCAACTGTTGTTGACATTACAGTACATTACAGTATTGGATGTCATAGCGCTGAAAAATGTTGTATTGAAATTCAGTGGATGACACAAATGTGAGAATTGTGTCAGTAGCGTATCCTAGGGAACAGTAGTGAAATTGCTGTTCTTTGGCTACAGTAGCAGTCAGAGAGCTGTATAACACCAGCCCTAAAGAAGCAGTGGTTCATCTCCTCCTGGTCAGTTAAGGTTAGGGACTTCTCCCTGCACTTACAATGGGGAGCCCATAGGCCAGGGGTCAGCAACAAAAAAGACTGTAAAATCACCAGGAATTCAGCTAAAAATTTGTTTAATATAGGAAATCTGTTCCCAAGTATTCCCACAAATAAAGAAATTGACATACAGTTGAAGTCGGAAGTTTACATACACCTTAGCCAAATACATTTAAACTCAGTTTTTCACAATTCCTGCCATTTAATCCTAGTCACAATTCCCTGTCTTAGGTCAGTTAGGATCACCACTTTATTTTTAGAATGTGAAATGTCAGAATAACAGTAGAGAGAAGGATTTATTTCAGCTTTTATTTCTTTCATCACATACCCAGTGGGTCAGAGGTTTACATACACTTAATTAATATTTGGTAGCATTGCCTTTACATTGTTTAACTTGGGTCACACGTTTCGGGTAGCCTTCCACAAGCTTCCCACAATAAGTTGGGTGAATTTTGGCCCATTCCTCCGGACAGAGCTGGTGTAACTGAGTCAGGTTTGTAGGCCTCCTTGCTAGCACACGCTTTTTAAGTTCTGCCCACAAATGTTCTATAGGATTGAGGTCAGGGCTTTGTGATGGCCACTCCAATACCTTGACTTTGTTGTCTTTAAGCCATTTTGCCACAACTTTGGAAGTATGCTTGGGGTCATTGTCCATTTGGGAGACCCATTTGCGACCAAGCTTTAACTTCCTGACTGATGTCTTGAGATGTTGCTTCAATATATCCACATCATTTTCCTTCCTCATGATGCCATCTATTTTGTGAAGTGCACTAGTCCCTCCTGCAGCAAAGCACCCCCACAGCATGATGCTGCCACCCCCGTGCTTCACGGTTGGGATGGTGTTCTCGTTTTACTGTGGATATAGATACTTTTGTACCTGTTTCCTCCAGCATCTTCACAAGGTCCTTTGCTGTTGTTCTGGGATTGATTTGCCAAAGTTCGTTCATCGCTAGGAGACAGAACGCATCTCCTTCCTGAGCGGTATGACTGCTGCGTGGTTCCATAGTGTTTATACTTGCGTACTATTGTTTGTACAGATGAACGTGGTACCTTCAGGCGTTTGGAAATTGCTCCCAAGGATGAACCAGACTTGTGGAGGTCTACCATTTTTTTTTTGAGGTCTTGGCTTGATTTCTTTTGATTTTCCCATGATGTCAAGCAAAGAGGCACTGAGTTTGAAGGTAGGCCTTGAAATACATCCACAGGTACACCTCCAATTGACTCAAATGATGTCAATTAGCCTATCAGAAGTTTCTAAAGCCATGACATCATTTTCTATAATTTCCCAAGCTGTTTAAAGGCACAGTCAACTTAGTGTACGTAAACTTCTGACCCACTGGAATTGTGATACAGTGAATTATTGTCAGTGTTGCTGTAGGTGGGTGTGGTGGTGGAATCAGGCGCAGGACGCAGAAGCACAGTCCAAAGACTTTAGTGAAAATCACAAGGGAAACGCACCAAACTAGCCCGAAGGCGAAACTCCGCACGCAGGCGAAAAACAAAACGGGCGCACTAAACAGGTGCGCCAAAACGCTCCAACACAGTGGAGAACAGCTCAACCGAGCAATACAATAATTACGTCCAGCAACGCACGACAGAGAAAACAATCACACACAACAATTGACAAACACAACGAGAACTTATAGGACACTAATTACACTAAACGATAACAGGTGTAACAACAATCAGACAAAAGCAAACGAACATAGAAACATGCAACGGTGGCAGCTAGTATTCCGGAGACGACGAACGCCGAAGCCTGCCCGAGCAAGGAAGAGAGGCAGCCTCGGCCGAAACCGTGACAGTACCCCCCCCTTGATGCGCGGCTCCAGACGTGCGCCGACTCCGGCCTCGGGGACGACCAGGAGGACGCGGAGCAGGGCGCGTCGGGTGCCCACGATGGAATTCCGTCAGGAGAGACGGGTCTAAAATGTCTCTCCTCGGCACCCAGCACCGTTCCTCCGGGCCGTACCCCTCCCACTCCACTAGATATTGCCCCATCCGACGTCTCGAATCCAAGATGGACCGCACGGAGTACGCCGGTGCCCCCTCGATGTCCAATGGGGGCGGAGGAGTCTCCAAGATCTCACTTTCTTGGAGTGGGCCAGCTACCACCGGCCTGAGAAGAGACACATGGAACGAGGGGTTAATACTTTTATACTCAACAGGCAGTTGTAATTTGTAACACACCTCGTTCAATCTTCTCAGGACTTTAAATGGCCCTACAAACCGCCGACCCAGTTTCCGGCAGGGCAGGCGGAGGGGCAGGTTTCTGGTAGAGAGCCAGACTCGATCACCAGGTGCGTACACCGGTCCCTCACTGCGGTGGAGATCGGCGCTCGCCTTATGACGACGGAGGGCCCGCTGCAGGTGGACGTGTGCAGCGTTCCATGTCTCCTCCGAGCGCCGCACCCACTCATCCACCGCAGGAGCCTCGATCTGGCTCTGCTGCCAAGGTGCCAGAACCGGCTGGTAACCTAACACACATTGGAAAGGGGTTAGGTTAGTGGAGGAATGGCGTAGGGAATTCTGGGCAATTTCGGCCCAGGGAACGTACCTTGCCCACTCCTCCGGCCGGTCCTGGCAGTATGTTCTGAGAAACCTACCCACATCCTGGTTCACACGTTCCACCTGCCCATTACTCTCCGGGTGGTAACCCGAGGTGAGGCTCACCGAGATCCCCAACCGCTCCATAAAAGCTCTCCAGACTCTGGAGGTAAATTGGGGACCTCGATCAGACACGATATCCTCGGGTACCCCGTAGTGCCGGAACACATGGGTGAATAGTGCTTCGGCAGTTTGCAGGGCAGTAGGAAGGCCCGGCATAGGGAGCAAACGACAGGCCTTAGAAAACCGGTCCACAACGACCAGTATAGTGGTATTCCCCTGTGAAGGAGGAAGGTCAGTGAGGAAATCCACCGAGAGGTGAGACCATGGTCGTTGTGGAACGGGCAGGGGTAGTAACTTACCCCTAGGCAGATGTCTAGGCGCCTTACACTGGGCGCACACCGAGCAGGAGGAAACATAAACCCTCACATCCCTCGCCAACGTGGGCCACCAGTACTTGGCACTAAGACAGTGCACTGTCCGGCCGATACCAGGGTGTCCAGAGGAGGGTGACGTGTGAGCCCAATAGATCAATCGATCCCGAACCTCGAGCGGAACGTACTTCCGACCCTCCGGGCATTGAGGTGGACTAGGGTCGGTGCGTAACGCCCGCTCGAGTTCAGCATCGACCTCCCACACTACCGGTGCCACCAGACACGACTCCGGCAGTATGGGAGTGGGCTCCACGGACCTCTCCTCCGTGTCATACCGCCGAGACAGTGCATCTGCCTTACCGTTCTGTGACCCAGGGATGTACGTGATCTTAAATGTGAACCGGGTCAAAAACATATTCCACCTCACTTGGCGAGGGTTCAGCCTCCTCGCTGCCCGGATGTACTCCAGGTTACGGTGGTCCGTCAAAATGAGGAAAGGGTGTTGAGCCCCCTCAAGCCAGTGCCTCCACACCTTTAGGGCCTGTACCACGGCTAACAGCTCCCTGTCCCCTACATCATAATTTCGCTCCGCCGGACTGAGCTTCTTGGAATAAAAAGCACAGGGGCGGAGTTTAAGTGGCGCGCCGGACCGTTGCGAAAGCACGGCCCCTATACCGGCCTCTGACGCGTCCACCTCTACCTGAAATGGTAAAGAGGGATCCGGATGCGCCAGCACCGGGGCCGAGGTAAACAGGTCCTTCAGCCTCCCAAACGCCCTGTCCGCCTCGGCTGACCACTGCAGACGCACCGGACCCCCCTTCAAAAGAGACGTTATGGGAGCTGCCACCTGTCCAAAACCCCGAATAAACCTCCGGTAGTAATTCGCAAACCCCAAAAACTGCTGCACCTCCTTCACAGTGGTTGGCGTTTGCCAATTACGCACGGCTGACACCCGGTCTACCTCCATCTTCACCCCTGACGCAGACAACTGATACCCCAAAAAGGAGACTGACTCCTGGAAAAACAGACACTTCTCTGCCTTGACATACAGGTCGTGCTCCAACAGCCTCCGCAACACTCGGCGCACCAGGGCCACATGCTCGACTCCGGGTAGGCGAGTACACGAGAATGTCATCTATGTACACGGCCACCCCCTGCCCCTGCATGTCCCTGAAGATCTCATCCACGAATGATTGGAAAACTGAAGGAGCGTTCATCAACCCGTATGGCATGACAAGATACTCGTAATGGCCCGAGGTGGTACTAAAGGCTGTCTTCCATTCATCGCCCTCCCTAATGCGCACCAAGTTGTACGCGCTCCTGAGATCTAATTTAGTGAAGAAACGCGCCCCGTGCAATGACTCCGTCATGGTCGCAATCAGCGGGAGTGGATAACTGTACTTCACCGTGATCTGATTGAGACCACGGTAATCAATGCACGGGCGTAACCCACCATCCTTTTTCTTCACAAAAAAGAAACTTGAGGACGCAGGGGAAGTGGAGGGCCGTATGTATCCTTGTCTCAGAGATTCGTCTATGTAAGTCTCCATAGCTCTCTTCTCCTCCTGAGACAGAGGATACACATGGCTCCGTGGGAGCGCAGCTCCTGCCTGGAGGTCTATCGCACAATCTCCCTGCCTATGGGGAGGCAACTGCGTCGCCCTCGACTTACTGAACACAATAGCCAAATCCCCATACTCAGGGGGAACGTGCAATGCGGGCACCTGGTTTGGACTCTCCACCGAGGTAGCCCCTACGGAAACGCCTAAACATCGACTCCACACACTGGGCAGACCACTCCATCAGAGCCCTCTCCTGCCACGAAATAGATGGGTTATGGGTACTCAACCAGGGCATGCCCAGCACCACCGGATACGCAGGCGAGTCAATCAGAAATAGCTGGATCATCTCCTGATGACCCCCTGCGCACACATCCTAAGTGGCGCCGTGACCTCCTGATCATGCCCGCACCCCAACGGACGGCTATCTAGGGCATGAACGGGGAAGGGGACGTCAACAGGGAGAAGGGGAATCCCTAAGGCTAAACAAAATTTCTTATCAACAAAATTCCCAGCCGCGCCTGAATCTACCAGCGCCTTATGCTGGGAATGAGGTGCTACCTGTGGAAAACGCACAGGTATACAGAAGTGTGCAACAGAGAGCTCTGGGTGAGTGGGGCGCCTACTCACCTGGAAGGACTCCCCCAGTGCGGGACCTGTCGTCTTCTCCCCTAGGAGGCCATCCCCAGCACCTAGCCGCGGTGTGTCCTCCCCGACCACAGTTGGTGCAGGAGATGGACCCCCTCGTAAGCCGACCCCTCCTCTCTCTAGCGCCAGCACCCCCGAGCTCCATGGGGCACGGCTCGGAGGCGCTGGAGGGTGAAATGGACGGACCCCCCTCGGGACGTCCGCGGGTAGCTAGCAGGGTATCCAGCCTGATGGACATGTCGACCAACTGGTCGAACGAGAGACTGGTGTCCCTACAGGCCAGCCCTCTACGGACGTCCTCACGTAGACTACATCGGTAGTGATCGATGAGGGCCCGCTCATTCCACCCTGCATCCGTCGCTAGAGTACGGAATTCCAAGGCGAACTCCTGGGCACTCCTCTTCCCCTGCCGGAGGCAGAACAGACGCTCCCCCGCCGCTTTCCCCTCCGGGGGATGGTCAAACACCGCCCTGAAGCGGCGGGAGAACTCGTCGTACGTAATGGTGTTAGCGTCTATTCTCCTCCACTCCGCGTTGGCCCATTCCAACGCCTTGCCGGAAAGGCAGGAGATCAGGGCGGACACGCTCTCGTGTCCCGAAGGCGCCGGGTGCACGGTGGCCAGGTAAAGCTCCACCTGGAGAAGGAATCCCTGACACCCGGCAGCGGTCCCATCGTAGGCCCTCGGGAGCGAGAGTCGAACTCCTCTGGGTTCCGGAGCGGGAATGGGCTGACTTGCCGATGGTGAGGGCAGGGAAGATGGCGGTGGAGGTGTCCCTCGGGTCTCCCAGCCTCGGATGGTGGTGATCACCTCCTGCAGAGCGGCCCCCATCCGCAGGATCTGGTCATTCTGCTGGAGGACCCTGTCCTCCAGCGTCTCCTGTGCTGATGCGGCTCCTGCTGATTCCATTCGAGCTGGTGTGTGATTCTGTCAGTGTTGCTGTAGGTGGGTGTGGTGGTGGAATCAGGCGCAGGACGCAGAAGCACAGTCCAAAGACTTTAGTGAAAATCACAAGGGAAACGCACCAAACTAGCCCGAAGGCGAAACTCCGCACGCAGGCGAAAAACAAAACGGGCGCACTAAACAGGTGCGCCAAAACGCTCCAACACAGTGGAGAACAGCTCAACCGAGCAATACAATAATTACGTCCAGCAACGCACGACAGAGAAAACAATCACACACAACAATTGACAAACACAACGAGAACTTATAGGACACTAATTACACTAAACGATAACAGGTGTAACAACAATCAGACAAAAGCAAACGAACATAGAAACATGCAACGGTGGCAGCTAGTATTCCGGAGACGACGAACGCCGAAGCCTGCCCGAGCAAGGAAGAGAGGCAGCCTCGGCCGAAACCGTGACAATTATAAGTGAAATAATCTGTCTGTAAACAATTAATAAGCCATTTAGCAGACGCTTTTATCCAAAGCGACTTACAGTCATGTGTACATACATTTTTACGTATGGGTGGTCCCGGGGATCGAACCCACTACCCTGGCATTACAAGCGCCATGCTCTACCAATTGAGCTACAGAGGACCACAATTGTTGGAAAAATTACTTGTGTCATGCACAAAGTAGATGTCCTAACCGACTTGCCAAAACTATAGTTTGTTAACAAGAAATTTGTGGAGTGGTTGAAAAACGAGTATCTGTATCTGATCGTGTCTCAATGTAATCAAGGTATGAAATTATTGATATTTTCAAATACAATCTCTTTTTGGCCTTAGATGTGGTCAATTTGTAGTGTACAAATTATTATGATTATTTTCAGTCCCGCGTGAATCTAGTTGCCTACCCCTGCCTTAGGTACTTACTACTTAGTCTGAGGCTATCTTGCTGCCACTCCACTTCGGCTGAGGTCTGCTAAATGGCCAATTGAACTTTCTGTCAAGCAGAACCCTCCTGTGACCCTAACACACACACACACACACGCATGCACACACACACATACATACACACACACTCCCAAACATTTACTGGGCCTCTGGAACATCAATAGTTTGTTTATAATTAGCCGTGGCATCTCTTGACGACTTAGAGAGTGATTGGTTTTCAAAATGGCCCCAGGGGAACTGTTGACTAATTGGCCCTACGTGGCTGGCTGGCTGGGAGAACGTCGTAGACACACATGCACATACACACAAAAACAGACACACACACACACACTCGTATGCACGAACACACACACACACAGCAGAGCATGGGGCCTGTTACTGGCCTATGGTGGCGGGCCGCATTCCATACAAGCTGCTCTTGGTATCTGACAGCGCACTCCGATAATAGTCTAGCGGGAGACAGACTTCGAGGGCAGTGTGCCTAAACCCTGTATGGAACCACTCAATTAGTGAACCGGGGGGAGATGGTGGGAAAAATTGGTAGAGGGGTGGGGGGGAGAAAGGGGAAAGAGGGAAAGAGGGAAGGAGAGGGGAGAAGGGGGAAAGAGGGAAGGAGAGGGGAGAAGGGGGAAAGAGGGAAGGAGAGGGGAGAAGGGGGAAAGAGGGGGAGAGAAGCTTTACTCTTTAATCCCTTCTGTTCCCGTAACTTAACCCACCCTGATGCCAGAGGAGAGTTGGTAACCTGCCCAGGACCAATTCATAAACAGAGGTGTTTATGCAGAGAAGTATGAGGTAAATACACACTGTGTGGTTCTCTAGTTGATTATGTTGGTGGGACGACTCCTTTGGTGGGGCAAGGTGTGTGTGTGTGCACGTGCATGTGCTTGTGCTTGTGTGTGTTCGTGGGGTGCTTGTATTTGAGCGCACCCTGAACTCATTACTGTTTATAAAGTGTGCCAGCATCCATGGGAACACCTCACAACCACATCTCATATGGGGGGGCGGCGGTTGGCCTGGCGGGTAGGCACGTTGGGCCAGTAACCGAAGGTTGCTGGATCAAATTCCTAAGCTGACAAGGTAAAAATCTGTCGTTCTACCCTTGAGCAAGGCAGTTAACCCACTGTTCCAGATTTTTACCTTGTCAGCTCGGGGATTCGATCCAGCAACCTTTTGGTTACTGGCCCAACGCGCCCACCCGCCAGGCTACCTGCCAGGCTACCCGCCAGGCTACCTGCCGCCCCCCCACACACACACGAGATGTGGCTGTGTGGTGTTTCAATGGATACTGGCACACTGGGCGCCGAAGACGTGGATGTCAATTAAGGCAGCCCTCCTCACCTCTCTGATTCAGAGGGGTTGGGAGGGGTCTGATCCACCCACACCATTCGCCTACCGCTCCCTCCCTCTCCCTTCATCCCCCTCTCTACTTTCCCTCCTTTCCTTAGCCAGCCTGTTTCTGACCTTTCACCTCCCTTTGACCTCTCACCTGCAGGCACCCCCTGCCCTCCTTTGATCCACTGTTTACATGTAGACTATGTACAGTAGGGCTTACACACTCACCTTTGCTGCAGCCCTCGCCGTGTGACGTGGAGATCCATACAATGGGTCTGTTAGCCTTGTGTTGTCTGAAGCCTGAGCCTTGGATTAGAGATTAAAGAAAAGCTAGTCTAGTGTTAGGTAAACATGAGAGGTAAACTATATTTTACCTGCTGTCCCAGTTCAGCGGATGTTGGTGTCAAATGGCTTACTTTGAGGTTGTCATTCGATGTTGACATTTCCATCTGAGGTATTGGAACAGGGGGTGGCTAGACAGAACAGTACAGAACAGAGGTTGGTGGCTAGACAGAACAGTCCAGAACAGATGTTGTTGGCTAGACAGAACAGTCCAGAACAGATGTAGGGGGCTAGACAGAACATTACAGAACAGAGGTTGGTGGCTGGCTGCTTTGAATCAGTGCCAGAAATGTGTTGTGAATGAACTGTATTGGCTCTTTGATACCTACCTGCTTGAGTGGGAACTTGAATAAGACACAATACTGTATTTTAAAAGGAAATTTGACTGAGACATTTAATATGAGTATTGTTCAATTTAAAGGCCTTTTCCCATCGACAGCTTGGTGGTTTTCCCACCAAAGGAATGTGAAAAGCCCAACAGCATATTCTCCCTCCATGTCATAATGGAGTGCTCTCAGTCTCAAAGGACAAAAGGAAAAATGAACATTTTAATCATTGATCATTTAATCTGGGAAACATCCCAAGGTTTTGCCTTAATATTTATTATATCGTGAATTTCTTTGTTACAAAACGGTACTCATTGAAAGACATGTTCAAAAGTACAAGACAAATTGTGGGATATCAAGTTCAGGCCATGCTATTGTTTAAGTCTAAATTGAAACAAAACACTCCCTCAAGAACAGATTAATTCATATTTGCTTATTGAATCTGATATATAATAGCTTTTTTAAAGAAATATACATATTTTCCTTAAAAAGCCCACATTAATTATAATGACAGGGTATACAAATCTAAAATAAAACATAACAGTAGATATTTCCCTGCAGGAAAACATAAATAATAACACAATAATTATGACAACTTCCGGAGGACGTCCTCCAACCTATCAGACCTCTTGCTGCATGAACTGACATGTTGTCCACCCAATCAAAGGATCAGAGAATGAATCTAGTACTGAAAGCATAAGCTACAGCTAGCTAGCACTGCAGTGCATAAAATGTGGTGAGTAGTTGACTCAAAGAGAGAGAAAGACAATAGTTGAACAGTTTTAAATAAATACATTTATTTCAAAATTAAGGAGTAGCAAGAGAACGAGAGCGAGAGAGATAGTATTTCGTAGTATATATATATATATATATATATATATATATATATATATATATATATCACATATTTTTCACTTTCACTTACTTAGCTAGCAAATGCAACTAGCCTACTCAAACACCCCGTTCAAACAGAGAGGGATGCTATGTTACCTTGCTGGCTATGGCTATCCAAAGAGGGAGGGAGGGACGGAACTCTTATTGCCACCGGGCCCGCCGGTCTAACTGCTAAACTGCTTATTGTACACTGTACTGCAGGATTGTAGCGGGTTTACTAACGTGTTAGTTCTAGTAGCCAGTGGTTTAAAGTACCTAAGTAAAAATACTTTAAAGTACTACTTAAATAGTTTTTTTGGGGTATCTGTACTTTACTTTACTCAAAATTTATAATTTTGCCAATGTCAGAGTTGCTGTAGGTAGGTGTGGTGTGGAATCAGGCGCAGGACGCAGAAGTAAAGTCCAAACAAAGTCTTTAGTAGAATCAACACAAAATAATCCAAGAACAGCCCGGAGGCGAGAAAAGCGAGCACAGGCGTAACCAAACGGGCGCACTAAACATGTGCGTAAATCTCTCCTAAAAACAACAAGGAGGCAAACTACTAAATAGCGCACCAAAATAGGTAGCGCAGCAACACGGCAAGAAAACAATTACACACAACACCTAACTAACAACAAGGAACTAAATAGGGTGCTTAATGAGACATAACACAAAACAGGTGTGACAAACAGACAAAACCAATCAAACAAGAAACATAGAACGGTGGCAGCTAGTACTCCGGAGACGACGACCGCCGAAACGAAACCGTGACAGCCAACTTTTACTTTTACTTCACTACATTCCTGAACGGAAGCAAACGGAACAAAACGGGTATAAACATACCTGAATTTGTCCAGTAGAAACTCTTGTTTGCAACTGTTGGACTAATGATTACAACCTAGATCAGCTAGATGCAGGCAATAGTGTGCAAGGTGGTATTGAATATGTCGCTGTCAGTCACCTTGATTACTCAAATTTCACTTGACCTGTACACCTATGTTTTGAACTTTAATTTAGTAGGCTATGTTGTAGCAACCTCATGATGGGTATATTGAAAATTCTAGTAGTAGCCTAAACCTATCGATGTTACATTGACAGCCATCCAATATGCTGCAATAGAAATAAGGCATTGCTCAACAACAACAAAACATAATCGTCCTCCCTCATCTTAAAATGGCACCGACCGCGACTGATAAGTACTGTACCTCAATTGAAGACATACTACAAGGACACTGAGGAATTGGGCCACATATGAACACAGTGAAGAAGAGTGGAAACTCTGACAATGAAAGGTGAATAAAGATGGTTTTGCATCGTGGCTACAATAACAGAATCCCACCGTCTCCAAAAACACTGCAATGGGGCACTGAAAGAGAAGATTCCAGTTTCAAAGAGTAGCACTTATAAACCGTGGAAATGGTAGATGTGGAGGAGTGAGGAGTCATCCCCTGCTTATGATCAAGACTGGTTTCTCTTTGCACAACCTCCTCACTCCCACTGGAATCTGTTACATTTACATTTTACATTTTAGTCATTTAGCAGACACTCTTATCCAGAGCGACTTACAGTTAGTGAATACATTTTTTTTTTTTATACTGGCCCCCCGTGGGAATCGAACCCACAACCCTGGCGTTGCAAACACCATGCTCTATCAACTGAGCTACATCCCTGCCGGCCATTCCCTCCCCTACCCTGGACGACGCTGGGCCAATTGTGCGCCGCCCATGAGTCTCCCGGTCGCGGCCGGCTGCGACAGAGCCTGGATTCGAACCAGGATCTCTAGTGGCACAGTTAGCACTGCGCAGCAGTGCCTTAGACCACTGCGCCACTCAGGAGACTGTTGACAAACTAGGTTTAACCTCCCAGCAGTGAGGAGATGTGCTGCTCCACCACTTCATAACACTCCAGGGTGTGGGAGTTGTATTCTCCATTGAGAGATGGATTGGTACTGTACTGTTCTGTAGTAGCCTCTAGGTTATGATTCAGGGCAAAGGGGGAAAGGGGTATAAAAGTCCAGGACTGTGAGATGATGACTAATGTGAACACCTTGCATCATGTGAGGAGAGGTGCGGGGGATAACGCCTCTCACTACTTACGTGGAAGACAAAGGGTTCAGAAACAGTGAGGCGGGAATTAAATTATAATGCAAATATTTTCTTAACAAAATATGCCTATTGTAAGGAACCGTGCTCACAAGATGAGTAATCTTACTTGAGATCTGAAGACTTTCATCGGCTCCCTAAGCTAATGCCTATAGGCTTTAGCTCAGCAGGTCAACACAGTTTTGTGGCATGAAGGAGATTCAAGTTCGAACCCAGTCGGTCACACCAGTTCAATATCTCTCCATAGCCAGTCAGTCCTCTCTAGATTATGCTCTAAATATACTCTCCTCTCTCTAGAAGAGATAAAACCAGTGAAAGCTGGAAGCTCAATTAGCTGAACTTCAAAGCTGCAGCAGCATTTTCAATACTTCCCTACTGGCATTTCAACTTGTGTCAGTTCATTCATCTCCGCCAGTTAGACGGAGTCTGGAAGTCATTGCCCACTGTGCACAGACTTAATTTCAACGTCCAGTTTTGATTTACATTTGGTTGAGTTGTCAACTAACATGAATTCAAAGTGAAATACCCCCCAAAATTGACCATGACATTGGATTGAGGTTAAAAGTTTTCCACATTGATTCAACATTATCACATATAATTTTTTTGTTGAAATGACATGAAAACAACATTGATTCAACCAGATTTGCCCAGTGGGTGGTATTGCTTGGCATGCTGGGATACTGAGGAACAAGGAGATAGACGGTCCTGTTGGCTAGTCTAGAAGGTAATCACAACACCATATATTTTTTGGCTTGGAATAATCATCTACTCATAGAAATCTTTTTACAGTGCTTCATCCTCTGAAAGGTCATTAAACCTCTGTGAGCAAGGTTACCTCACAGGTTAAATGAGGCCTTGAGTTGCTTCATAAAGGAGTGCATGAAGCCAGCTGTGTAATAGTCTCACCACAAGACAAACTGAAACTTCTAGTGCCATCCGCCATCCTTTCACATGACAAACTATTCATATTTCCACCCCATGAGTTTCCTCCACTCCGCAACTACAGACAAAAGAAAGGGACAAAGTGCTGATTCTGCTTGAAGAAGGCTGTTTTCATAAGTGGTCCGGCGTCGATTCTGTCACAAAGGCTGTCCTGTCACCCTGCCTCAGCTATACATTAGCTTCTGTTGGGGAGAGGAAGTGATCCAGAGGCCTAATTGTGTGTATGGCAGACCTTTGTGTGTGTGTGTGTGTGTGTGTGTGTGTGTGTGTGTGTGTGTGTGTGTGTGTGTGTGTGTGTGTGTGTGTGTGTGTGTGTGTGTGTGTGTGTGTGTGTGTGTGTGCGTGTGAAGCTCCAAAGGAAAGCCCTGGCTCCAGGGGGCCTGTCCTGTCCACCCCCATGGCTCCCCTCTGGGCTGGTGGTGAGACAGGCAGGCAGGACGAGGATGAGGCTGGAGATAGAGGGAGGGTGGGAGTGACAGGGAGAGAGAGAATGAGAGAGAAGGAGGGAAAGAGAGGAGGTGCTGGGCCGACTCTTGCCCTCTCTCTGACAGGATCTGGTCAATGTCCTGCCGCCGAGGGTCGCGGGCCAAAGCTTACACACACACACATACACACACACACACATACACAAACTTATCTGCAGTGCATCTGCCGGGCCGCCTGTGCAGTCAGCCTGTCTCCATGGCGGCCTGCGATCCTTTTCCTGCTCTGGGGAGGGGAGAGGAGGGAGAGAGTGGGGAGGAGGGGGAGGAGGGGAGGGGGCTCAATGGGAAACTGAGTTTTCAGGGCCCTGCCAAGTTGCTGAGCTGAGCTTTATGGAAAACACTAGCCCCCTCCCGGTTAACAGGCCTATGCACTTCTGAATTTCAGACAAACAAAAATAGCTCTCATAACTGGCTGGCCAGTAACTGGCTGGCCAGGACACTCTCTGCCCCCCTAGCCCTCCTCAGTCTTTCTGTCTCTCACTTGAAATTCCCACACGTGTAACAAGCTCACGTGTCGGGCCTACTGCGAGGACAGCTAATTTGTTCTACTGTTAAGAAAAGGAGGGAGAGAAAAATGTAATAACTCTAGTGGAGCCGCGTGTATTTATCATTCCTTCTCTCTGTGGATTGAGATGACCTTGCTGTGACCAATCTGTGGCGCTCGATTCAGGTCCCATTGGCCAGTCATTTCATAATTCAAACAGCATACGCTCCAATTCTCATGACCTAATGCATTGTAGAATGCCTGAAAGCTGCTGCTTATGCTTTCTCTGTTCTCCCCTCCACTCCATCGTCAACAGAACTAGAGAGCCATGACAGATTTTACTGCATGGGGAAAAATGGCAGTTACATTAGAATCGTTCTTCTGACAGAAAAATGGCAGTTACATTTGAATCGTTCTTCTGACAGAAAAATGGCAGTTACATTTGAATCGTTCTTCTGACAGAAAAATTGCAGTTATATTTGAATGATTCTGACAGAGTGATGAAATGGAGATAAATAAAGGGGAATATTATGATGGAGAGCAGTGCTTGTCTGTCTGCTGGTTAGAACTGCCAAGGTCAAGTACCTCAGATCATTGAGAAGTGATTAATTTGAAATAGGGGCATCGTCATAAAAATGATATAACTATTAGAGGCATGTTATACTGTATGTCCCAAGGACATCATATATATACAACTGACATGTTCAACAGTCCAATACTTCTGCAGTAAATATGATTCCTAAAATTATTTTATTTATCCTTCGGTAGAGGTTCTTTAGACTGTATTTTAGTCTGTAGGACAAAGGTATGTCTCAGTTTCACATTTCTGGGGCTGAAAAACAGGGGGTTGATGATGCTGGTAGATCCTATAGTAATCCAGCAGTCTTTAGGACCTGCTGTAGATGATCCTAAACCCTCTCTGACAGTCTACCTGACACTGACACAGGCACAGCCATAAACCTCTAGAGCACAGATTTCCTCATCTGCTCCTCATTGGGAGCACTGTTCCAGTCAGACCTTCAGCACTGCAGCTACAGGTCTGAGTGTTTACATCTCATGACCTCTAACACTAAAATAAAATAATAAAACAGAGAGAGAGAGAGAGAGAGAGAGAGAGAGAGAGAGAGCGAGAGAGAGAGAGAGAGAGAGAGAGAGTTAAAGCACTATGATGTGTCATATGGCTCTCCTGCAGAGAAAAGACAGCAATGTTATAGTAATGGCAGGAGGTATGGTTGCATTTAAGCAGTGTCTTATTTAAATGGTAAGACACTGAAAAAGATGGACATGCTCTCTTTACTCAGTAAGAAACATTAATGGGAGCATAGCAGGTCCACTGGCAGGGCTAGAGTAGAGGTTTTGTCATGCTCTGAGCCGAGTGCTATGCTACATTACCCCATTTCCAAGGGTCACATTATCCACTTTGCTCCCATTGTCACCACTGTAAACATAACAAGAGGAGAGAGGATTATGAGGGAGACCGTGATTTGTCTCCAACTCAGCACAAAGCCTACGTCGTTGAGTGTGTGGAGGAGGGGAGGGAGGGAGGGACTGAAGAACTCTACTTCACACAACAAATGTGATGAAACAGTGAGAAGAAAGAGAGGAGACGTAGAGAGAGAAAGTGAGAAGGAGAGGGGAGGAGAGACAGAAGGGCCTCCCTCCTATTTTACGTAATGTACATTCTGTCTTGGCTGCATTTCTCAAGGCTGCTTGACTAGTGTGTGTGTGTGTGTGTGTGTGTGTGTGTGTGTGTGTGTGTGTGTGTGTGTGTGTGTGTGTGTGTGTGTGTGTGTGTGTGTGTGGGTGCCTGCTGGTGCCAGGCACAGTGAGCGTCTCCTCCAGCCCAGTGTTGACCCTGTATAGTCTGAGTGCCTGGTGATGAATACTTCTCCTACTACTCTGGGCGAGGCTGCACGTACAGTAGACACACACACACACACAAACACAGGCGTGCACACACAGACATACAAAGGCAAGCACTTTAAAAAGCACACAAATGAATGCACAGTCACACTGATACTCACACACACCAAGGGTATGGAGAAGGTGGAGTAGAAGGAAGACAAATGTATTGCCTCGGAGTTCATCATCACAGGTGAACTAGACTAGAGTTTCATGATCCACATGAGGTAAAGGAGGAGGTGGTCAAGGTCATCTCAGGTCACATCTCTGACTTTGATACAGTTGAAGATTGTCCATTCACTAAACCTATTATTGGAATTCTGGGGTAAATGCACTACCTCCCTCCCTCACCTCCTTCCTCTACATGGCCCAATGTTCTTTACTACGGAATTCACTGGTATGTTTCATCTGAAAGATAACAACTCATTATGGAAAATGTATTCTGGTTAAACGGTCTCTGCTCCCTCTTAATGAGAAGTCCACTGGTGTTGCAGATGGTCTGAGTGGACCCATATTGCCCCCCCCACCCCCCCACCCCCCCAGTCAAAATGGTGCCTGGTCCTATCTAGCCACCAGCCTCAACTCCCTCCCTCCCTCTATGTCTTACTCACACCCAGCCGCCTGCAAATGAATACAAATGAGTGTTTTCATTCTGAGCTAGACGGCAAAGTATGTTATCACAAGCCTGAGTTCCTACTCTTAAAACGAACCAATCTCATCCCCATGAAAAATAAATATGATGTGGTGGAACTCTTGAAGATGCAATCGTATTGTGATCAAATTGCTTCTAATGTCCCTTAATGACTGGAGCTGAGGACAGAGGGAGAGCTTGATTGATTCAGTGAGCCAGTAGATTTGATAGATTTGTGAAGTGTTTCGGTCAGGAGTCATTGAGAGGGCATGCTCTATAACGAAACTGAAGAACAGAAAATGTATTGTATTATGATAAACTAGTAGGTTACAGGGGAGTGCTACATATTTATGTTGGATCAGGTGAGCTACTCCCTCAGACAATAGGATTATAGACAGAACACATAGCTATTAATATACTGTTTAAGGGTTGAATTAGTCCCCCCAACCAGTATTAATGCTCCATAAAAGCAATTTCCTCATTACTGTGGAATTCTGAGCGATGCCAGGAACATGTCAGAAATATAGAGGAGGGTTGAATAACTTACAACATGCCTCCGAGTCTGACTCCAACTATTTGCTAATGTATTTATAGTTGATGTTGCTGAAAATGTGCTTTAACCTCACAACTTAGTATATGTATCTATGTACGTGATGATGCAAATAACTATCTATACTACACCTACATTTTGCCAAATCATCCTCAAGTCTCTCAATTCAACAATTTCAGCTGATCGGCTCTAACTTTATGTTTTCCTAATTATTTCTGAAAATATTTTCACACAATGATCCTATTTGGTTAACAATTTGCAGACATACCGATGTGAATTCTCAACATATTGGAGCTGGTCTGGTTAGTATATAGGTTTAGGTGAGGGGACGTCACAAGGGGATGAGCAGGCTACAATGTCTTCTATGTGAAGGCTGCCTCTGTATAAATCTCTCACTCAAAGGCCTGGGTTGACCCTCAGCCTTAGCCTTTGTTTGGCAGACGCCTTGGCCCCCTTTAATCTAGGGAGGAGATAAATCCATTGATGGACCTAGCCTGACTCAGTTGAAAGTGCTGTCTGACCATCTCCATAGATCACCATAACACAGCATGTTTGAAGTTGGGCTGGGGGGCTGTGGTGGGCTGTGCTGCATGGCGTGTGTGGGCCTGGAGAGGGGTGACGGGAGGGGGTGGGGTAGGGCTGGGGGGGCTTCCTCACAACCCAGAACAGAGTAATCAACCTGGGCCATGACCACAGACCCCACCTCCCCCCTCCTCCTCAAACCATATACACTCACACCCAACCAGACCACAACAAAACCATTCCTGCTGTCCTTTTGACCACAGAGCACAAACACCATACAGGACCAGGATGGTAATCTCTCTCTCTTTCTCTCTCTCTGTGTTTCTCTCTCTCTATTCTCTCATCTTTACTAAAAGTGGGTAACACTTTACATTAAGTTGTATTTTTCACAGAGCTTCTACAGGGGTAAAAGGCAATTTAATGTAAAGTGTGACCTAAAAGTGCAATCAAAGCCAATGCAGTTCAGATGGATTTTCCTGAGATTACCCTGAGAGAGCTATCCCTTCTAACACGTACATCACGAGAGTCTATGTGTATATATGTGTCATCCAGAAGTGTATATTAACTGAGGTGAACCACTGGGAGCTCTTTAGATGTTAGCTACTGATAAAATACCTTCTTCACCCCATTACATTACTTCAGGCGCTCACACAGTGGAAGTGCTGCTCTCCCTCCTCACACTCTTATCCTTCATCAATACAGACGCTAATCTGAACACAGGGGCTAATTTTGATAGATTGTTTTAGTCTCCTCAGGGCATGTAAGGAATGACACATCAAAGACAAAAACGACGTATTATATTTCTCATGTTACAGATGTGTTTAGTCCAGTCCAGTTTATTTGTCATATGCACAGGGTACACGTGATACACAGTACAATGAAATGCTTACTTGCAGGTTCACTTTCAACAATGTAATAAAAGGAATAATACAAATAAGCTTAATGGAATAATTGTTATGGCTGTTAGGGATTTACTCGGTTAAGGATTTACTCTATTTTCTGCAGTCTCGATGGGTTGTGTTTTCCAATGCTCATGGGGAAGTCTTGAAGATGAAGGTCTTGTAGGGGCTTTTCCCTGTGGCTGCTGACATATGGAGCAGCTTTCTGCAGGTGTGTGTGTGTTCTAGACATGCAAAGTGTGTCCCTCTCTCAGCAAGCCCAACTAAGGCAAGCGAAAATAACACCCCCTGAAAATAGCTTGACAGGCATGTTAATTGCCATTCCCTGCATTAACTCTAAATGTAACTGGTTCATAAACAATAGATGCAAACTTCCCCAGCACTAGTATTAACAGAAACCTCAACAGTCCTGACTCAGTATTGAAGAAAGTATGCCACATTGATTTATGCCAAGTTAAGGTAATGGATCAAAAGGATCACAAGTCACAACAAAGAATAAAAGATACTCGCCACTGAAGATACTCTTGCTATCTCACCCTCATTGTCACCCTTTTCTGTCTCCTATTTCCTTCTTCTCAGCCTCCTCTTTTTAATTACCCCTATTATTACCATCATACATCAATATACACTACCTCCACTCCATCTTTGTTGCTCAAAACTATTGTCTACACATCATTATCCTGCTGGTAATAATTTATGGTGCTCTAACACTTGACATGTTTTTCCTTAATCAACTCTAAAGTAATAGCAGAGTGATGTGGATCGTGGCTCACACTGAGGTGCCAAATCCCTTCATGTCTAGGAAGCTTCACACAAACACAGGAAGTCCAGTGTTTCAAGGCAACGGCGAGGGGAGTAGGAGTCGGAGCCGTGGCCTGCGTCTCTCTCTCTCTCCTCTGATGGGCAGCTCAGATTAACGGTGGGTGGTAAACCTGCAGCTCATACACCTCATTGTTGCAGTCCAGAAACAACCTAACCTGAGCCCAAGGTCTGCAGTGCACACTGGTTTCATTTTACATCATTGTAATGTATGGCATTGCACAGTAGTGTTCTGCTACTGGAGTGAAATTAAGGTAAACCTTTTTTATTAGGAAGTAATAAAAACAAATGGGCATGGCTCAGGATCTGTGTCAAGAGTTACTCAAAACCAACACAACTGAGAAGTTACTATAGCTAAGGCCAGAGATATACGTTAGCATATGACCTGACCAGGATTGGAAAAATTCCTGGCTCCAATTATAAGGATTAATCTAAAGCAGGGGTATTCAACTCTGACCCTACGAGGTCCGGAGCCTGCTGGTTTTCTGTTTTACCTGATAATTAATTTCACCCACCTGGTGTCCCAGGTCTAAATTAGTCCCTGATTAGAGGGGAACAATTAAAAAATGCAGTGGAACAGGCTTGGAGGTCCAGAGTTGAGTTGGAGGGATCTAAAGCATACCCTCATTTCCCTCTGAATCTATTATTCAATAGTCAATCTAAAACTCAATTGGAATGTGATCTGAGTAGTCATTCACCCCAATGCTTTTTGCTGCTTGTCTTCTCTAAAGAATGTTCAACTTGACCCAAAGAACAACCCTCCTCACTTACTCCTAAACTGCAGGAGTTGCTCGTTTTAGGATGCTTTCTGATAGAATCCACCATGGAAGCCTGGGAGGGTTTTAAAGAAACATAGTGAGATTAGCAGAGCAACAGGGACATCCAGTGGTGAGTAGATGCCTTGTTGTCGTCCTAAACTGTCTGATTAACATAGCTTCCTTGATGTCCTCATATAAATGGACTATATAAATGAAAGGGAAAACTAGTGAAAAAGTATTCGCATAAACAGCTAATGCCACCCAGGTGGAGTACTACACATTGGTGGTGAGTGCAGACTCAGTGAAAATAGCACTATTTTGCATTGGTGTGTATCTGCAGTGTTGTGATATGTATCTAACACCACTAGATGGCATATTTAGTCAAAAAATGTCCAAACCTGACTACTAAACCAGACTAAACCATGTAAAACAGACAGATGGCGCAAATGTTGCAGAAATGCAGACTTGCATATTTGGGAAATACAGCATGTTCCCAATTCCTCAAAAGGTACACAACCCATTGTTGTTTTCAATATCAATGGATGTTCTTCTAAAGATTCCCTAGGTATTTTAGAGACTTACATTGAAGATGAAATAGTTTATGCTTTGAGGTCTTGGTAAATAGCCTAGGGCTATTAGGGTTACCAATTACTTCCGTAATATGAACCCCAAAGCACAATTTCCAAAAAGGATCTTTCCAATTAATTTAACTGCTTTGACATGCAAACGTAACACATGGTTATCCATTAGTTATTTCTGAATGTGGCCAAAATCTGCTATACATGATTACATTTTTATATAATTTTGGATAACCAGTCCAGAAGTCCGAAGAGGGAGGCACCGGAGGAAAATGAAAAAAAATAACCCTTTCGCGTGTGTACCTGAAAGCCTATTGGTCCAATTTTTTCCCCTGCTGACACAATACTGCAGACACGTACCCATCCTGTTTTTAGCCAGTTTAAGCTTGCACTTAAAAAACAAGGCTTTGACATTTGCTACCTACATAAGCACACTTTACACACTTTTAATGTCATCTTGACAAAAACTCTGCTCGCCGATTCAAATCGCTGGAAGTTGACCATGGCGGCTGCCACGAGCAGCAATACATCCACAACCACGATACAGATCAAACATTCCAGTATCGAGCATACGCGGAAACGCATAGACCCTCGGAGGAGACAAGCCGCACTCTCTTTTCTCAGTAACATTTCTTTGGATGGTCGACCGGTGCAAGATGATGCCGACAATCATTTCGAAGAGGATAATTCAATTGAGGAGAGGACTAGACAGAGCCTGGTTTCTGCAGCAGAGCGTCCCCTGTACGCGGCTGGCGGTGGCGCTGGAGGAGCGACCCCCACGGCCGCCCAGGCGCTCGCTATTGCAAACCAGGCTCTGATTGCTAACGCCCGAGACAGTTTTGGGATTGATCCCGCCGCTACAGCTCAAGCGTGTACAGATCCGGAAGGGGATGTTTTCGGCCCTTCGATTTTCAGTTCGCCTTTCTCTGCAGTACCAGCCGCGATTAGAGGCAGGCTTCAGACCTACACTCAGGGAGTTGTGCCTGCTGCCTTCTCTAGGCAGACTTCCCAGGGCTTCTGTTTGGAGGGAGGACAGATAGCCAACTCTGTCCTGGAGCTGCAGAGATCAAGGTAGGGTAATTGTAGATATCTCCATCATGTAGTGTTTACATTCATGACATGTGTGAATGAGATTACTGGTTGCCCATATTGGGATTGGGAATAGTGACACAAGCCCACAGTCAATGTTTGCACTGCACTCTCACAAATTATGCATGTCATAGGCTACCATATTGCAACCCAATAGTGTCAACATTACACTACAGGCTACAGTATTGCAACACTCATATTGCAATAGTCACTGAAAGTAAGGTAAGAGTTATCTTCATGAAGGTCTTTGTTGAGTGAAGCCACCAAACAGGATCCACACAGACCTAGACTAGACTAATGTTTATCATCAATTATCATCTCAGCAATAGCACAGGTTTCTCCAGTCACATTTTGTACTAGGGCTGCTCAAAGGGCATCATCAGTCTTAGTCAGTCAGTATACTGCTAAAGACAAGTTTATACAAAGAGACAGATGACAGCAAAGAGAAAGTGCCCTGGCTTTCTCTCAGATTTGTGAAACTGTATCTATCTCATCAATAAGCAACTTACACACTTGTTTGTCGATATTCATTAATATGCTGCTTACAACTGTACACCAAGACACATGCAGTGGCCCATTTGATTCAGGTGGAATCAGCAGGATTAGGTTGAAAAGGTCAACCATTGTGGAATAATTTCGATTAGCCTGCCTATTAACCAGTATGAAGCATGTGCCCTCAAATAACAGAATTTGTAAAATATGTTATATTAGTGGTAGCACTGAAACCATTTGAGAGATCATACAAGTAAAGGCATGTCCAGCAGGAAGGTGGACTTGTTTCCCCCCCTGTGCAGATGCGGTCCCCCATGCAGATTTTTCCCCATAACCCGTTGGATGACTTTACAAAGCTGTCCTGCACCTGCCACCTTGCCCTCTCACTCTCTCTCTCCACAGCAGGAGAGCTGTCAGGAATCCTGGACTCACTCTGTGTGCAGTAATAGTGTTTAACATGATTTTCGAATGACCACCTCATCTCTGTACCCCACACATACAATTATCTGTAAAGTCCCTCAGTCGAGCAAGAATTTCAAACACAGATTCAACCACAAAGACTAGGGAGGTTTTCCAATGCCTTGCAAAGAAGGGCACCTATTGGTAGATGGGTAAAAATTAGAAATCTATGGCAAGACTTGAAAATGGTTGTCTAGCAATGATCAACAACCAATTTGACAGAGCTGACAGATCTTGAAGAATTTTGAAAATAATAATGGGCAAATGTTGCACAATCCAGGTGTGGAATGCTCTTAGAGACTTACCCAGAAAGACTCACAGCTGTAATCGCTGCCAATGGGGATTCTAACATGTATTGACTCAGGGGGTTGATTACTTATCTAATCAAGATATATGTGTATATTTTTTTTTATTGTATTTTTTCCACTTTGACATTACATATTATTTTGTGTAGATTGTTGACAAAAAATTACAACTTATCCCACTTTGTAACAAAAGTGAAGGGGTGTGAATACTGTCTGAAGGCACTGTACATTACAATGATTTAGTAGCTAAACCCCCCCAGGTTATGGAATGCGGTCGTTCAAAGGAGGAAGCCCATGTAAACTGAATTATAAGCTGTTGAGAAATAACTAAGGCGACCTGTTGAGGGACCCCGGCCATATTCCACAGACACATCATAGATGGGCGTCTCACACAGTGCCTGGTCTGTTTTCCCAGGGCAGCAGCTTGGTGGGAAAGTGGCCAGATCCAGAGAGGGAGCCTTGGCTGGGAAGAGAAAGGCAGGACGCCCAGGCTTTCAGAGACGCTGCCTGGACAGACTCTCCTTTCTCTCTGTTTCTCTCCATCTTCTGTCCTTCACTCCACTTCCTCTCCCAAGGGCACCATACTAGATACTCTTTTTTTTTCTCCCCGACCTCTCCTTTTCTCTCTCTCTTTCTCCTCCCCCCTCGCTCTCCATCGTCCTCCCTTCCCCCTCTCTCTCATGGCCTCCAGTCCTGCTCCCAGCCAGGAAGCCCCAACACTCAGATCAGCTGCCAAAAGATACTCAGAGATCAGCGCTTGGAGCTGCTTTAAAGCCATCCTCTTATTCGGTGTGCATTGATTCTAATGCATGCAGATGATGGTTGGGTCTACATAGGCTGCAGTATTCTACTGCTCAACCTAGGCTCATAAATTATGCTAGAATGTAAAAAGCCATCGAAGGCGCCCACTCTGTCTTGCTGCTACTGTAAAGGTGTCAGCCCAAGGTGTGGATCTGTTTCAACCGCTCTAAAATGAAAACTAAATTTAGCATAGTGAACATTGTTACCACAAAATCAAATTCCAATAAAATGTTATGGATTGACAGTTTTTAATGCAGTAAATTATATTCTGCATTCCAAAGTCTCCCCATGTTTTAAAACAATTTTTCAGAAGTCCTCATTGTGATCAAAAGCCTACTACAGGGAGACTAGGAAGCCAAGGGAAGCAATAGCAGAGAAACCACATGCAGTATAAACCATTACAATGGTCATTTGCAGTTTTGTGCAATTGAGTCATATCCTTTTGGTTAAGAGGTTGATTGTTGTTTGGTGAGGTAATGGTTGGCATAATCACATGATTATGTAAGCTGCATACTTAGGCTAGTTTGCCTCTGAAACCCTTGTGGCTTGAACTGTAAGCGAAATCTCCAAAGCAGCTGCAGGATAGGCCTTTATGGTTAAAACGGCCACCATAATCAAACCATTACTGGTAATGAGTCTCGAGATGAGAAAGATAGACATGATGGTATACTCTTTAGTTCCAAAATGGAATACAAGTTCACTAGTTCAAGTTCCACACTGTTCACCCTAAACAACATGCTATTTAAAGGGAAGGGGGAAGTATGGATTCAGTGTGGTTTTACTGTATGTCAAGCAACCGGCGCAACTAACCACAAGGTTCTGTGTGTCTTGAACAATATAGGTCTATGTGTTGTTGTCCTTTATCCATGTCTGCAGCAGTGTTTGCCCTGTATTATTATTATTATTATATATTTTTTTACAGCAGTGGCAAGAATTTAGCAGCGTTGGGCCATATTTCTGCCCCCCCGCTACCCTTGCCAAACTGCTACAGTAGCAGGAAGGAATTCACTGTTGTTGCAGCATTGTTGGAGAAGAAAGACTGAAGGGGCTGAGAATAGCCTTTGTTGATTTGGATTTTTACCCAAATGATTCAATTTTCTTTGGCTTGGCCTGTAATTGTAAGTAGAAGGCTAGAACATTATATTTACTTCCACTCTGTCACCCGACAGTGGAATGGGAAGACAATGTCCATGGCAAGCTGCCAATGGGCGTGCATGTGAAACAATTTAATCTTCTATGTTGAGCACTACAGCTCCTTAGCCTAAAAAGCGACAAGCATAGCAGTCAGGTTACATACAAATTGTTTTTGAATGTCCTCATAGGACGTCTATAGGAATGTTGTAAAGATTGATTCAATGGACCATGCTTGAAATTCATTGTGAATGTGAACAGTGCTTGAAAACAACCATTTGAGGCAACAAAAACACAGACAGAGGGTGTCTTTCATGGGCAGCTCTACTAACAGAGGCCCATTGTTATTCTTTCAACGTTGAAGGAGGCGATAATCGGAAGTAGCCTGGGCTCTGCTTTAAAGCTTCTGAGTTTGACCAGTCCTTGTTAACGTCAGAATGCTACTGTTCGATTGGAGTTGATTTATCATAGCACGGCCTGTTCACCCCATTAACATCTAGAAGGAGGAGACAGTACAGGTGCATCAAAGCTGTGACTGAGAGACTGATAAACAGCTTCTATCTCCAGGCCATCAGACTGTTAAACAGTCACCTGTACTGCCTCCGCCTAATACCCTACCCTGAACCGTAGTCACTGTTAATAGCTGGCTACCACCCGGTACTCTACCCTGCACCTTAGAGACTGCTTTGCCCTATGTACAGAGTCATTGAAAGCTGGTCACTGCTGTACACACCTTTTCTATTAATATACTGTCCATACTGTCTATACACACCATTAAAAAAATATATATATTTATATATACAAAAGTATGTGGACACCGCTTCAAATTAGTGGATTCGGCTATTTCAGCCACACCCGTTGCTGACAGGTGTATAACATTGAGCACACAGCCATGCAATCTCCATTGGCAGTAGAATGGCCTTACTGAAGAGCTCAAGTGACTTTCAATGTGGCACCGTCATAGGGTGCCACTTTTCCAACAAGTCAGTTGGTCAAATTTCTGCCCTGTTACAGCTGCTCCGGGCAACTGTAAGTGCTGTTATTGTGAAGTGGAAACATCTAGGAGCAACAACGGCTAAGCCACGAAGTGGTATGCCACACAAGCTCACAGAACGGGACCGCTGAAGAGCATAGTGCGTAAAAAATAATCTGTCCTCGGTTGCAACACTCACTGGAAACTGCCTCTGGAAGCAACGTCAGCACAATAACTGCTCGTCGGGAGCTTCATGAAATGGGTTTCCATGGCCGTACAGCTGCACACAAGCCTAAGATCACCATGCGCAATGCCAAGCGTCGGCTGGAGTGGTGTAAATCTCGCCGCCATTGGACTCTGGAGCAGTGGAAACGCGCTCTCTGGAGTGCTGAATCACGCTTCACCATCTGGCAGTCCGACAGACGAATCTGGGTTTGATGGATGTCAAGAGAATGCTACCTGCCCCAATGCACAGTGCCAACTGTAAAGTTTGGTGGAGGAGGAATAATGGTCTGGGACTGTTTTTCATGGTTCGGGCTAGGCCCCTTAGTTCCAGTGAAGGGAGTTCTTAATGCTACAATGACATTCTAGACGATGCTGTGCTTCCAACTTTGTGGCAACAGTTTGGGGAAGGCCCTTTCCTGTTTCAGCATAACAATGGCCCTGTGCACAAAGCGAGGTCCACACAGAAATGGTTTGTCGAGAGCCCTGACCTCAACCCCATCGACCACCTTTGGAATGAATTGGAATGCCGACTGCGAGCCAGGCCTAATCGCCCAACATCCGTGCCCGACCTCACTAATGCTCTTGTGGCTGAATGGAAGCAAGTCCTCACAGCAATGTTCCAACATCTAGTGGAAAGCCTTTCCAGAAGAGTGGAGGCTGTTATAGCAGCAAAGGGGGGACCAACTCCATATTAATGCCCATGATTTTGAAAGAGATGTTTGACGAGCAGGTGTCTGCATACTTTTGGTCATGTATATTCCGGACTCATTATGATATTTCTTCATTTCTTTCTTACTTTTTGGATTATGCGCGTATTTCTAGGTATCATTACTGCACTGTGGGAGCTAGAAACACAAGCATTTCGCTGCACCTACGATAACATCTGAAAATCTGTGGATGCGTCGTGACCAATAAACTTTGATTTGATTTGACACGCAGTTAAACATCAATAGCTGATTGTGTCACAGTCTTGTTTGAAGTGGATGAGTAGTCTGGTCCGTGGTCCGTGTGTTATTGTTTCCACAGTTTGCGCGGGTGTGGAAAACATCCTTTGCACGTCCTGGCTGGCCTGCCGTTGTTCATCTACAGTGTCTGGATCTGAGCATCCTGCTGAACTGTGGAAACTAGTTTTCATGCCAGCTGGATTTTCAAAGGGCTTAGTTCATCAGTACTGTACAAACTGCGAAAGAAAAACCTAGTAGTCAAAATAATACTTTTATTCTGTTCAAAAATGAAATTATTAACCTAATAATGTGTCATGTCAATAGATAGATTAGAGTACCTGGAACGAGATCATGTTATGTTTGTAACACAGTGAGGGCTGTATTTGTTCAGCTGACTGCTACAGGCTAGCTGTTCTGGTTAACTTGTTCTCCAGGGTGAAGGTGGAGAGACATAGCTAAGACATGGGTTTTATTTCAGTTGCTCTGCTCTGTGCAGCTGACGAATGTCTCACCTCACCATCAGGGATGTTAACCTTAGCATGTTAGCCCAGCTATAGCAGGCTAGGAATGTAAGCATGATGGTAGCCATCCTATCCATCACTCAGGGTTCTCACTGGAGGATGTTGCCGGGCCTGACGACCATAAATTACTTGACGATCCATGATCAATCAATCCAATGTATTTTATAAAGCCCTTTTTACATCAGCAGTTGTCACAAAGTGCTATACAGATACTCTTCTGGCTGTGCCAGGTGGCGATTATAAGAGTATATGGCCATTAAGGCCAGATCGTTCATCAAGACGTTCATAGATGACCAGCTGGGTCACATAATAACCACAGTGGTTAGAGAGGGTGCAGCAGTTCAACACCTCGGGAGTAAATGTCAATGATCCATCTCTTTGACCTTCACAGAGATGTTGGTGATGTGATGAGTTCATGTAGGCTACATGCTTTCCTTCATTACTTACTTTCCTGCCATGTTTCTCTCAAAAGAGAGGTTCTCAACTTCAAGAGATTATCCTTTTTAACCAACTTCAAGAGATTATCCTTGTTAAATATAAACATGTAAATTAACAAATTCCTCCATCTCAGTGCAGAGTGGATGTATGCCGTCTAGTTGACCATGTTTACAATTTCTGGCACATCTCAGTGATTGATGTTTTATAACTTATTTCCTTTACGATTGCTGTTTCTAACCACATTCCCTTGTAAACATTATGTAGTCTCACCTACAGTGGGGGAAAAAAGTATTTAGTCAGCCACCAATTGTGCAAGTTCTCCCACTTAAAAAGATGAGAGGCCTGTAATTTTCATCATAGGTACACGTCAACTATGACAGACAAGTTAAGAAAAAATGATCCAGAAAATCACATTGTAGGATTTTTAATGAATGTATTTGCAAATTATGGTGGAAAATAAGTATTTGGTCACCTACAAACAAGCAAGATTTCTGGCTCTCACAGACCTGTAACTTCTTCTTTAAGAGGCTCCTCTGTCCTCCACTCGTTACCTGTATTAATGGCACCTGTTTGAACTTGTTATCAGTATAAAAGACACCTGTCCACAACCTCAAACAGTTACACTCCAAACTCCACTATGGCCAAGACCAAAGAGCTGTCAAAGGACACCAGAAACACAATTGTAGACCTGCACCAGGCTGGGAAGACTGAATCTGCAATAGGTAAGCAGCTTGGTTTGAAGAAATCAACTGTGGGAGCAATTATTAGGAAATGGAAGACATACAAGACCACTGATAATCTCCCTCGATCTGGGGCTCCACGCAAGATCTCACCCCGTGGGGTCAAAATGATCACAAGAACGGTGAGCAAAAATCCCAGAACCACACGGGGGGACCTAGTGAATGACCTGCAGAGAGCTGGGACCAAAGTAACAAAGCCTACCATCAGTAACACACTACGCCGCCAGGGACTCAAATCCTGCAGTGCCAGACGTGTCCCCCTGCTTAAGCCAGTACATGTCCAGGCCCATCTGAAGTTTGCTAGAGTGCATTTGGATGATCCAGAAGAGGATTGGGAGAATGTCATATGGTCAGATGAAACCAAAATAGAACTTTTTGGTAAAAACTCAACTCGTCGTGTTTGGAGGACAAAGAATGCTGAGTTGCATCCAAAGAACACCATACCTACTGTGAAGCATGGGGGTGGAAACATCATGCTTCGGGGCTGTTTTTCTGCAAAGGGAGCAGGACGACTGATCCGTGTAAAGGAAAGAATGAATGGGGCCATGTATCGTCAGATTTTGAGTGAAAACCTCCTTCCATCAGCAAGGGAATTGAAGATGAAACGTGGCTGGGTCTTTCAGCATGACAATGATCCCAAACACACCGCCCGGGCAACGAAGGAGTGGCTTCGTAAGAAGCATTTCAAGGTCCTGGAGTGGCCTAGCCAGTCTCCAGATCTCAACCCCATAGAAAATCTTTGGAGGGAGTTGAAAGTCTGTGTTGCCCAGCGACAGCCCCAAAACATCACTGCTCTAGAGGAGATCTGCATGGAGGAATGGGCCAAAATACCAGCAACAGTGTGTGAAAACCTTGTGAAGACTTACAGAAAACGTTTGACCTGTGTCATTGCCAACAAAGGGTATATAACAAAGTATTGAGAAACTTTTTTTATTGACCAAATACTTATTTTCCACCATAATTAGCAAATAAATTCATTACAATGTGATTTTCAGGAGAAAAAAAATCTCATTTTGTCTGTCATAGTTGACGTGTACCTATGATGAAAATTACAGGCCTCTCTCATATTTTTAAGTGGGAGAACTTGCACAATTGGTGGCTGACTAAATAAAATTGTTCCCCACTGTATGTGGTATAAAGACTATGTTTAATCATCCTCTGTTGGTTTAGGCTTGCTTACTGCTAGGAGTTTGTCAAGGACACAGTCATTTTTAGTTAATTTGTTCTGTAGTTGATTAACCAGCCTGAGGGCATACTCTGTGATCATCAGCTCATTCTTTCTGTCTCACTGAATTAGTCATTGAAGAGGGGACAAGTCAAGTTGAGTGTCATTGAGTCACATTTAAATAAGTGAAAGCTTGGTGACAACTGACAAGCAGGCTGGCAGGAGTTGTGCAATATGTTTTTTCGATAGCAATGGGCTAATAGATTTTGCCTTGGCTGTTGAGTCATGCAACCCAAGTGTGAAAGAAAGGCCTGTCTGTGAGGAAACAGTGTTACGACAAAATGAACCATCCAATGTCTTAATCCTCTTATGGCGTATTTCCATACAGGATTTACCTCAGTGTTTTACCCAACAGGCTCAGACTACTCTGTTTCCATCTATGTGGGCCGGCACCCGTGTCTCACTGGGCCATTGCCACTGGTACTTTTCAGCCTCCATTTACATAACAATTGCTAACTGTGAACTTTAACACCTTCTCACAAAGCAACTGTTTTGATTATGCAGAGGTTGTTGATTCTGCTAGCTATGGCTAACTGTGAACTTTAACACCTTCACACAAAGCAAATGTTTTGATTATGCAGACGTTGTTGATTCTGCTAGCTATGGAAACACAATTTCCTTAGTATAACGTATGTATACACTGATGTTAGTCGAAAAGCAGCATTAGTTACCAACTAAACCAGTGCCTTACTCTAGATTAGAATGTTCTAACCATTCTACATGATCTCACACATAGAGGCTGCTGGTCAGAATTTAGAACACAACAGTGATCATTGACCACAGCAGCCAGCCAGTCACACAGTGCTGATGTCAGTGATTACTTGATTCAATGATTACAGCTCTGCTTTGTAAGTAAGCCACTGTGCCTGACAAGATAGCACAGCACAAAGCCATAGAAGCTTTAGCTATGCTTCACATCAGACTTGGAGGTACTCTACATGGGCCAGATGTAAGAGGTCGAGTTAGTTTAGGCTACTCATTCATTCTCCAGACCGTTAAAGAAGTATGAAAATTATTGTTATGGATGATCGTTGTTGCTTTTAGATCTTCAATGATTTGTGTTCAAAACAGTACAACGTAGACATTTTTTGGAAGGTTTCCCAATACTGATACAATGGAGGTCAACCAGTGGATTTGGGTAGAACTACCTTGCTTGCTGTTAGATAAGGAATGATGTGGTTTATACCATTAATTAGGAAGAAATGTGTTCAGGATTTATCATGAACAAGGAACCTCACTCTATTGACATTTAGGCCTCTTTGCAAAATCCCATGATTAAGAGTGCTATGACCATTTAATTACATCACCACATTTCTTTCTCTGTTATGGTAAGCCAAGGGTTTGAACCTGCATAATCATTACCATAATTTAGCAATCATATTTAGCAAATATCTTGCAATGCAGAATGAATTATTATAAATAGGCCTAATACATATTGTGTCCAGTCTTTCCTATTACAGGGCCAGGTAGAACTGTTTAGCAGCATCGCAAGTTGCTTGTAAACTCAAAACCAGCAACCAGCTCCTTATTTCTCTCTCTCCCTCTTTTCCTCACTCCTTTTCTCCACAGACGGAGGCTCATCTCTCAGCGTTCCTCCTTGGAGACACTGGAAGACATTGAGGAGAACGCTCCTCTACGCAGGTACTGCATAGCAACAACTGTCACAGATCTCACAAGTCGGCACACCACCCAGAAACATACGTTGATTTGCTCATATTCTCCTCTCATTTTAGAGCGGTACTCAAAGTCAATAACAGCTTTGGCCTGGGAAGTATTTTGTTAGATGGTTACATTGGGGGAACTGTAATTTAACTTCAGTTTGCTATATGGAGCCGTTTTGTGTCCTGTGGGGAGGTGGTGGTGGGAACATCAGGCTACACTTGCTGCTGTAATGGCATGGTCTGGCTCAGTCTCTGTGTTTTACAGTTGTTAAAAAGATACACTACCAGTCAAAGGTTTGGACACACCTACTCATTCAAGGGTTTTTCTTTATTTTTACATTTTTTTTTTTACATTGTAGAATAATAGTGAAGACATCAAAACTATGAAATAACACATATGGAATCATGTAGTAACCAAAAAAGTGTTAAACAAATCAAAATAGATGTTATATTTGATATTCTTCAAATAGCCACCCTTTGCCTTGATGACAGCTTTGCACACTCTTGTCATTCTCTCAACCAGCTTCACGAGGTAGTCACCTGGAATGCATTTCAATTAACAGGTGTGCCTTCTTAAATGTTAATTTGTGGAATTTCTTTCCTTAATGCGTTTGAGCCAATCACTTGTGTTGTGACAAGGTAGGGGGGTATACAGAAGATAGCCCTATTTGGTAAAAGACCAAGTCCATATTATGCAAAGAGAAACGACAGTCCGTCATTACTTTAAGACATGAAGGTCAGTCAATACGGAACATTTCAAGAACTTTGAAAGTTTCTTCAAGTGCAGTCGCAAAAACCATCAAGTGCTATGAGGAACACCACAGGAATGGAAGACCCAGAGTTACCTCTGCTGCAGAGGATAAGTTCATTAGAGTTACCAGCCTCAGAAATTGCAGCCCAAATAAATGCTTCAGAGTTCAAGTCACAGACACATCTCAACATCAACTGTTCAGAGGGGACTGTGTGAATCAGGCCTTCATGGCCGAATTGCTGCAAAGAATCCACTACTAAAGGATATCAATAAGAAGAAGAGACCTGCTTGGGCCAAGAAATATGAGCAATTAGACCGGTGGAAATGTGTCCTTTAGTCTGGAGTCCAAATTGGAGATTTTTGGTTCAAACTGCTGTGTCTTTGTGAGACGCGGTGTGGGTGAACGGATGATCTCCGCATGTGTAGTTCCCACCGTAAAGCATGGAGGAGGAGGTGTGGGGGTGCTTTGCTGGTGACACTGCCTGTAATTTATTTAGAATTCAAGGCACACTTAACCAGCATGACTAACACAGCATTCTGCAGCGATACGCCATCCCATCTGGTTTGGGCTTAGTGGGACTATCATTTGATTTTCAACAGGACAATGACCCAACACTACTCCAGGCTGTGTAAGGGCTATTTTACCAAGAAGGAGAGTGATGGAGTGCTCCATCAGATGATCTGGCCTCCACAATCCCCCGACCTCAACCCAATTGAGATGGTTTGGGATGAGTCGGACGGCAGAGTGAAGGAAAAGCAACCAACGAGTGCTCAGCATATGCGGGAACTCTTTCAAGACTGTTGGAAAAGCATTCCAGGTGAAGCTGGTTGAGAGAATGCCAAGAGTGTGCAAAGCTGTCATCAAGACAAATGGTGACTATTTGAAGAATCTCAAATATAACACTTTGTTTTGGTTACTACATGATTCCATGTGTTATTTCATAGTTTTGATGTCTTCACTATTATTCTACAATGTAGAAAATAGTAAAAATAAAGAAAAATCCTTGAATGAGTAGGTGTGTCCAAACTTTTCACTGGTAATGTATGCTTTGGTCTTTTACTGCTCCAAATGGATCCCAATGAATCACATTTGTTTTGATCTGTCTTGAATTTATTTGTTGTGTTTTTAGATGCAGAACCCTCTCAGGTTCACCCCGACCAAAGAGCTTCAAAAAGGTCCACTTCATCAAGAACATGAGGCAACATGATATGCGCAATGGAAGGTATGAATGAAAACAACCCCATCCCTAATTCAATACAAACCTTCAATGGAAAATGGCAGGATGCACAGCAGTTTGAATACCTCTCAGGTTACTGAAATCTACTAGAGATGTAGGTCACTTATTCTAAGCTATTCCTTATTGCTTGGTAGTATAAAACAATTTACTATTGATTGATAAATGATCCTATTGAATTATAAATATGACTGCTCAGCAGTTCATTGAAAGATCTGTTAATTTTCACAGAAATTAATTCTCTCAAATTGAGTTCAGATTTCATATTGTATATATTATTAAAGCTATACATTGACGACCACACCATTGAATCACAAATGAGTCACGAAACACATTACACTATCTCACTTTTATAAACAATGATGCATGCACTTTCACTTAGAAATTCCAGAGCACTGAAGACATTTGGTCACACAGATGTTACAATGATTTTTTTGATGTAGCTAGTGTATAGCAGCTTCTCTCAGTAATAAATACTATAGCCTTTTATGGATATTTCCTGGAATCTAAAAGGAATTGGACGGTTAAACTATTACACAGATTATTCAACTCGGTTTTTATTCTGGATGTTTTGGGCTACAAGCCTCAAGCTTCTTTTACACTTGGGTGTAGCTCAGTTGGTAGAGCATGGCGTTTGCAACACCAGGGTTGTGGGTTCGTTTCCCACGGGGGGCCAGTATGAAAATGTATGCACTCACTAACTGTAAGTCGCTCTGGATAAGAGCGTCTGCTAAATGACTAAAATGTAAAATGTGCCAGACCTATTTATTTTGATGAATTATTATATATCTGTCTTGACAGGTATTTGAATGGGTGCAAAGCCATTATTTTGGCCCAGGAATAAAAAGGAGTGTGATGTTACTAGAATATGATGAGATATTCTGTCTTCTTCATAGTAGCTTTTAATAAAGCTTCTTTCTGGTTTCTAGGTGGTTGAATTTGGACAGCAACTATCCAGTTGTTGTTTTTATTTGCTCTTATCTAGCTTATCATTGTGCCATATACAGCAGTAATGAATTGCTATAAATCCCATTCTGCCAGTGACGTTGATATTGATCAGTGAGTAGGCCTCTTATTGTATGTCATAACTCAAAAAGTATAAATCAGTGATTAAGTTTTATGAAGCAATTTCTCAACAAATTGCAGCAGCAGTTATGCAAACCACTTATTTCGGGAGTGGTTCAACTTTACTGTACTATAGGGGTTTCTACCTCGCGTGCAGCTGCTATTCTGATATTGTAAGATAAACAAGTTTGGTCTTGTTTAGTCTCCAATGCAAGACATGGCTAGTAGCCTCATTTGAAAAGATCTGCATCAGTTTGTCCCCAAACCTCTGACTACATACAACATACTCCACAACACACTCACACAACACATATAAAAAAACCGTATTTCATTTAGTTTTCTAAATCTTGATTGTTTTACTGCTCACGTTTTCCTCCATCTTAACCTTTAAATCTGAGTGTCTTTTTCACATAGTTCATTCTTAATTAGCATATTTCTATCATTTTTGTTTTTATAGGATAGTCCTAATCAGTGGCAGAAGATCCTTGTATAGTGTATTTTCTGTCCTGCCCTATCGAGATTGTAGCCAAGCAGGGTATGTATCCTACAGCATGCCAACCTCAATTTTGCCATCCTTCGTTCCCTGCTTTCCCTCTGTTCTCGCATCCCTTTTGTTTCTGCCGATTATATAACTGGTACTTTATAACATTGGGAAGGGGAAAACATTATTACAATGAACAATGTCCTACACGGGTTGGTTTTGGTGGATGCATTTTTACTACAACAAAATAAATGTTTGTAAGAGAGATGAACAAGTAATCTACTGAATTAATTAACTTAAAAGTAATGGATCACACCCATTGAAGGCTTGTATCCATTTCGCTATGTTTTCATGTAGGCCTGTAGTTTGCTGTTGGCTGTATCTAGGCTATTTGTCTTTGGAAGACGTCATGAAGTTGTTTAGTTTCATTCTAATACGACATCGTTTTGCCCGTTGCAACCATCTCTGGCTTTGCTGTTATCATGTAGGCTGTACCTTTCCTCAATTCCTTGCTGCCCTCAAAGATTCCGTAGCATGCTTTTATCTCAGCACTTTCACTCTTTGCATGCACTTTGCTGCAATTGCATAACACACATTACATTTCGGAGTGGACCCAAATGATCCATCCATAGCAGAGCATTATGTCGTTTCTGTTTGGAGTTTACACATGACATCCCAGTTTGTTGTTGATCATATTGTTTTCCTCCCTGTGCGGTTAGAGATTATATTTCTCCCTGTGCAGTTAGAGATTATATTTATTGGCCCTTGGTTCAGACTCCTTCGTGTTATGGGAACCCATGGTAGTCCTGAACACTCTCCGGCCTGGTATATGGTACTCCTGAGTGGTGCAGTGGTCTAAGGCACTGCATCGCAGTGCTAACTGTGCCACTAGAGATCCTGGTTCGAATCCAGGCTCTGTCGCAGCCGGCCGTGACCGGGAGACTCATGGGCGGCGCACAATTGGCCCAGCGTCGTCCAGGGTAGGGGAGGGAATGGCCGGCAGGGATGTAGCTCAGTTGATAGAGCATGGCGTTTGCAACGCCAGGGTTGTGGGTTCGTTTCCCACGGGGGGCCAGTATATAAAAAAAATATATATATATATTCACTAACTGTAAGTCGCTCTGGATAAGAGCGTCTGCTAAATGACTAAAATGTAAATGTAATGTAAATGTATATAGCTTCCCACCTGGCCTGCCTACTAGCCTCCCTGCCTGCCTGGGGAAAGAGGCAGTGTTGATCTGACCTGGGGCCTGGTGCCCCCTAATGAAAGAGCTTGTTTTGGAGGAAGCGAGAAAGAAAAATAAGTGATTAACACAGAGAATACAATGGACAGAGAGAAAGAAAGCACCATTCAGGAAGCTTAGAGAGGAGCATAACAGGGTAATTTATGCGGCGTAATCTTCCTAAGCCTAGCCATACGACGAGGCGTTAAAGAGCTAATGAAGCCTCTAGTGAATCCAATAGCCCCATTCCTGACTGCCCAATGCTGCTAACTGGCAGTTGAGATTGCTTGGCCGAGTGTCGTTGCAGCAAAATGTACTTTATTGACTATGTAGAGAACTGACCAAGCTAAAATACCATGCCCAGTCTTGTACTCAGAACCATGTAGGCCTAAAATAATAATGATCTAAATGATGTCCATGAGACAGAGAACGAGACTGTGAACAAGCCCAAGCTTCTGTCTTTTAGGACTTTTTCCTGCATTTCCCACTTTCTTGCCCCAATAACTGGGTGATTCAATTGCCTTGTTAATTAGCTCAGTCCTCTGGGGCAATATGGCACTGTGGAATTCTGGGAACATGGAATGCTAGCTTCTCTTAGGTTCTCTATCTGGTCTAATTCCACATTCCTTTTTTTAGAGCTCCCATTTATTTTCTGTGTGATAGAGATAGAGATGCTGAGGTAGAGTCTAGACCCTAGACAGAAGACTGTTTGGCAGGGGGAGTGGGTTTTAGGGGAAGGGGTGTCTAAAGGTTTTGTGCCCCGGCAGGGATGTGAAACTGGAAGGCGGGCGGCAGCGGCACCCCTCGGGCGGGGTCAGTGCCAAGGAGATGGTGATCGGGCTGGAGGGAGTGGAGCTGGGGGCGGATGGAAAGGTGAGAGAGGACGGGAGACATACATCCTTTCCTCCTTACTTTCAGTTACAGATCAGTTATCACCTCAAGAAAGAGAATAGGGAAGGATTGTCTGAGTATGAGGTTTAAACAGAGGTCCGGACAGAGGTTTAAACAGAGGTCCGGACAGAGGTTTAAACAGAGGTCCGGACAGTGGTCCAATAACATGCTGTTAAAATGTGAGTATGTCTCTCTCTCCACAGACTGTGTCGTACACCCAGTTCCTGTACCCCACCAACGCCCTGGGCAGCGGACGCAGGAACACCATCGACTCCACGTCATCCTTCTCTCAGTCTCGTAACGCCAGCCACCGCAGCCTCAGCCTTGGCCGGGCCAACAGCAACCAGAGCAGCATCGACACAGGTCAGTTGTAGGAGTGTGTGGATCCTCTGGAGTAGTTGTGGCATTCATATAGGTCAGTGTGTGGATCCTCCGCCCTGGAGAGAGCCCCTGAATAGGTGTATGTCAGAGTGAGGATGATACATATCACTTTCTCCCATCCACAGTGTGAAGTTTTAGTTTATCAGTTACTTGCTCAACATTGAGGGCTTGACTATGTATTAGAAGAAATGGAAAAACACCATTTTTATTTCTCGGCCCCAAAGTTTGCTTGTCCCTGGCTCATTGTGTGACTGTAATATAGAATAATAATATATGCCATTTAGCAGACGCTTTTAGTCATTTGTGCATAGATTTTACATACGAGTAGTCCCGGGACTGTGACCTTTTTTCCTCTGCAGGGAATGATCTGGGGGACTTGATCCGGGAGTATGACCCCAGTCTGTTGGAAGATCCCCAGTGGCCGTGTGGGAAGCACAAGAGAGTCCTCATCTTCCCCTCCTACATGGTAAGAGACCACTCTACTTACCAGACCTGGGTTCAAACAGTATTTGTTTCCTTTAAAGTACTTAGTGTTTTATTGAGCCTGCCTTTATGCCACATGGACAGGGTTTGTTCTTGGGACAATTCCATTGGTTCCATTGCGCCAGACAACTCAATCTAGCACAGCTAAAGTATTTGAAACCAGATCTGCTGTTTACTATGGCCGTGCATGTTGCTCTCTTCACAACCAGGGATGTTTTTATTTATTCCGGCCTGTCAAGAGTCCACCTTATGTAAGTAAGTGTAATGGGAATTAGGCTATTTGTGGTCAAGGACATTGTATTGTTGAATGGATCCACTATCAGTGGTATTTCTTCCATTCGTTTGTATCAAGTCATGAGATATCTTGCTTGTTTTTCAGATTATTATTATTATTTTATATTTTTCAGAAAAATAACTAAGAGACCAACCAACTCCTATTTATAATCACATACTGCCTCATACTGTATCAACTGAACTCACTGTAAGCCATAAGAGTCTGTTTGACTGACCATTCTAATCAGCAAGGTCATTTGCCCAATCCCTGGCTCAGCTCCCACTCCTACTAGAGTCTGTGGTGTGTGAATACACTCTGTCTTTCTACCCAGTAGCTCTTTAAGCAGCCACCATCATAACAGCTAGGTTGCTTCCGAAATGGCACCCTATTCCCTGTATAGTGCACTACTTTTGACCAGGGCCAATAGGGTGTTGGTCAAAAGTAGTACACTATATAGGGAATAGAGTGCCGTTTCAGGCAAACCTCTAGTGTTGTGTTTCTCCGTTCCTGTTCCTGTGGCCATACCACTGTTAGTTGGTCGGGCGGCAGGTAGCTTAGTGGTTAAGAGCGTTGTGCCAGTAACCGAAAGGTCGCTGGTTCTAATCCCCGAGCCGACTAGGTGAAAAATCTGTCGATGTGCCCTTGAGCAAGGCACTTAACCCTAATTGCTCCTGTAAGTCGCTCTGGATAAGAGCGTCTGCTAAATGACCAATTATTATTTAGTTATTTATTTAATCACTTTCTCATGTCCAGAACTTCGGAAGGGAACGGTAGTTTTATTCTGTTCAAATCAAAGCAACAACAACAGACTCCCAGTTAATTTCTCATTTGGCTCTATTGGTGTTATCTGGACTGACAGAATACACAGACCAGACATGAAGTATTAAGTCAAGGCCAGACTGTGTGGTTTATTCTCTTCCTCACAACAATTCAAGAGCTTGGGACTATAAGGTTCTATCTGCAAAAAGATGATTCAGAGATAATTGGCTTTAAAGTTCCAAACCCTCTTTGATTTTAATGATGTCAGCCATTTTTTATCTTGTATTCTTTTTCACTTAGAAACATGAATTGGGGGTATTTAGAGTACTATATACAGTTGAAGTCGGAAGTTTACATACACTTAGGTTGGAGTCATTAAAACTCGTTTTTTCAACCACTCCACAAATTTCTTGTGAACAAACTATAGTTTTGGCAAGTCGGTTAGGACATCTACTTTATTTACAATTATTTACAGACATATTATTTCACTTATAATTCACTGTATCACAATTCCAGTGGGTCAGAAGTTTACATACACTAAGTTGACTGTGCCTTTAAACAGCTTGGAAAATTCCAGAAAATGATGTCATGGCTTTAGAAGCTTCTGATAGGCTAATTGACATCATTTGAGTCAATTGGAGGTGTACCTGTGGATGTATTTCAAGGCCTACCTTCAAACTCAGTGCCTCTTTGCTTGACATCATGAAAAAAATCAAAAGAAATCAGCCAAGACCTCAGAAAGGACCACGCAGCCTGCTTTGCTGCAGGAGGGACTGGTGCACTTCACAAAATAGATGGCATCATGAGGATGGAAAATTATGTGGATATATTGAAGCAACATCTCAAGACATCAGTCAGGAAGTTAAAGCTTGGTCGCAAATGGGTCTTCCAAATGGACAATGACCCCAAGCATACTTCCAAAGTTGTGGCAAAATGGCTTAAAGACAACAAAGTCAAGGTATTGGAGTGGCCATCACAAAGCCCTGACCTCAATCCTATAGAAAATCTGTGGGCAGAACTGAAAAAGCGTGTGCGAGCAAGGAGGCCTACAATCCTGACTCCGTTACACCAGCTCTGTCAGGGGGAATGGGCCGACATTCACCCAACTTATTGTGGGAAGCTTGTGGAAGGCTACCTGAAACGTTTGACCCAAGTTAAATAATTTAAAGACAATGCTACCAAATACTAATTGAGTGTATGTAAACTTCTGACCCACTGGGAATGTGATGAAAGAAATAAAAGCTGAAATAAATCATTCTCTCTACTATTATTCTGACATTTCACATTCTTAAAATAAAGTGGTGATCCTAACTGATCTAAGACAGGGAATTTTTACTAGGATTAAATGTCAGGAATTGTGAAAAACTGAGTTTAAATGTATTTGGCTAAGGTGTATGTAAACTTCCGACTTCAACTGTAGGTAGAGAACATTGACCAGAACAAGGCTATGTCAATCATTTTTTGGGGACAAAAATGCAGATAGAACCTTATATTCCCAAGCTCTCGATTAGCTATTGTTTACACTCAAGGAATATGACCAGTGGGTTCTGAAAACTACGCTCCACCATCAGTTGCTGTTCTTATCTAAGTACCATTACTTTTTTTCTAGGGCTGTCAAATGATAAAAATATTTAATTGAGTTAATGGCATTAGTGAATTGCAATTTTTTTATTTGCTCAAATTTGGCCCAAAATAAAGCTTTTTTTCATTTAAAAAGCAGTGCATTGAGTTACACTGCTTTGAAACACAAATGATCTACATCAGAATGTTTTAATAGCATTTTCACCATAAACAACACAACATTTACTGTAAAATACAGCTATTAATGCTCCCAATGTTTAGATAGGCCTACTCCCTCTTATCAATGTTCTTGAAGTTTAACACTTGCGCACAACACACACACACACACTCTCTCGTTCACACACGCGCACACACACAGTTTTAAGTACTGTTAAAGCTTCAGGCATTCTAAATGAGTGTGACAAATATAACTGGCTCAATGGATACAAAGAACAAAGAGCTTTTAAACTTGTCCAACAATGTTCTGAAAACGCTGTAACCATCTGTACTGTTCCGATAACTTTACACACATAGGCCTTCACACTTTCCCACCCTCCCACATCCTCTCTCTCTCACAGGGCGAGCTTGTTATGCATGGCCCGGTGCCCAGGGTGGGCGGAGTTTGCACATTTTAGGCCATTCCATTGGTCCTTAGGTGAAATCTCCACCCACCCGGAGCACCAGGCCATTTTATTTATTTTTTTAACCTTTATTTAACTAGGCAAGTCAGTTAAGAACAAATTCTTATTTACAATGACGGCCTACACCGGCCAAACCCGGACGACGCTGGGCTAATTGTGCGCCGCCCTATGGGACTCCCAATCACGGCCAGTTGTGATACAGCCTGGAATCGAACCAGGGGGTCTGTAGTGACACTGCGCCACTCGGTAGCCCATGCCATACAAAACGAACTCATCCACATACTCCCGCTCTCACACATCCTCTACACACCCCACTCTTGCATATGCAGCCTACCTTTTGAAACCTTTATTTGAGTAGCCTATCCCTTTTCAGTTCTTCCTGTGTCATCCAAATGTGTGCATAGACTAGTCAGTGGTCAAGTAATCAGGTTGCTAGCTAGCCACATGGTCTTCAGCACTGTAAAATCGCAAGCATTGACTGTAGCTGTGTTCCGTGTTGTTTTCTGCTCTTAAAAGGGTCCGTGCGGTGAAGAAATGGAGACTCAATTAACGTTATAATAGTTTTTTTGCCGATAAACATGTTATTAATGCGTTAACTTTGACAGCCCTACTTTTTTATCTTTCTTGAACTGATCTTTCAGGTTCTACTTCTAACTGTATCATGAGATGCAAATCATTTTAGTATGTTTAGTTTCCTTTGTGATCAAGTAAATATCTATAAATCACATTCCTTTCGGTTAGAAATGCTCCCTGTAGGTTTCCCATAGTAGCCACAAGTTTGCTGCAGTAGTCAAAGTACTAAGTACTTTGTATTACAAATAGCTGTTGGTATATTTTGAACTCTGATGGGGAGCTGCATGGAGGAATACTATCTATGACCAAAAATACCAAGTTACAAATACTAGTTTGATAAGTCATATTACTGCAAGCTTGAGCAAAGCAAATTACTTGGCATGAGCCAACTTGGGAAATATGCTGTAATTTCATAATTGTTATCTCTCTCTCTTATCACATACCCAGATTTAGTGGGTCAACTGCAGTGCTCCTTCTATCTTCCTAAATAACAGTTGAGCCTCTGACCTGAAATAAAGTTCAATGGCTAAAATACAGTAGGGGAGAGTGGGGTAAGTTTAGCCATTTTGTTAAACATTCGGCATCATTCTGTCAAGGGAAATATAGTATTCTTTCTAACAAAGATATCTACATATATTTCAGGATGTTGTGTATCCCAGGAAATAATCAGTATTCATGTAAACATTACAGCTTGTCACTTTTTTGTCTCTTAATTATTTTAAGCATCTTTTAACACAGGTTTAACACCTAACAAATACTTAGAACTTTATTAAAACACTTTTAACATAGGCCAGGTCCTGTTGTTACCTCATATCCCAGAGTTAATGCCTTGCACAACGCCTGGGAAGAAACTACTTCAACTTGCCATTGGCTCTGCCATTGGCTCAACTTACTCCAAGGCAACCATTTTGACTATATTAGCCCACACAGCTACAACGATGCACTTTAATGCTAGGTTTAGGACCTCATATTGAAGCTTATAGAGACCCCAACTGATGTATAGAACAATCTTAAAAATATCTACATTGGTTTAGATACAAGCATCATGAAACCTCTAACACAATAAATTCATTTGACTTGGTAAAAATCAGTTTTTTGGACCTAACTTGCTTATCACTTTTTCCATGTGGTTTCTTCCTTCACAGACTCCATGAAATGATGACCTCTTCCTAAATATTTGGTCAAATGATACATTTTGTGTATGGTTTCTTAGAAACAAGGGCGGTTCAACTTACCCCACTCTCCCCTACATCAACAGAACATACTGAGCTCGGAAATGTAAAGCGTCATAAACGTTCTATAATATATTATTCTGTCTTTCTGTGGCCCGTGTATGGTGTGCCACCCAATGCCACCTAACTCCAATGTCTCGTGCTCCGACTCTGATACTCAACCACCTTCTCCATAACCCGATGGAACTAGGGTTGGGCGATATGGCCCAAATATCATATCACGGCCGGGAATGTTTTTGGGGACGATATTTGACAGTATTTCTTGTTTTAGAATAATACAAGTTCTAAATTTGCTTTATGAGTAGAGCGTGACCCTAGGGTGGCAACACATACGTTCTAAGTGATTAATGGGTCGTTCTCCATTCTGATTTGTTTTATACTGTTCAATTCAACCAGAAATAATTTTCAGCATTTTCATCACTCATTTGAGATCCCTTCCACTTAGGGCTGCATGATATGGGCAAACCATCTAGGCCTTATTTGTAAATGTTGCAATTGCGATTTGACTTGTGATTTATAGCAAAACACTTTGGTGAACTGTTGGAATCATGGAAATAGAATGATTATTCTAATTATATAGTTAGAATATAATAGTAGGTACTTTAAATACAGTCTTGTTTGACATGATAACGAATGAAAATGGCAGGGAGGAGTTATTGTGACAGGGTAGGAACCAAAGGGTTGATAAGTGTTTGCTAGTGGACCGTATAATCTTTGGCTACATTGAATGTTTTCTCTTAGCTACTTCATGTAGCTAACATATTCATGCTTTGCGTATTCTTCTTTAGTTTAGAAGATACTGTTGCACAAACAACATGCTGATTTAGGTCTACACCATCACTGGTATTATCAGGCTGTATAGCTAATTACGTTTGCTCTGACTCAGTACATTTATTAGCTAGCTAACTAGCTAACCAGCTAACTAGTAATTAGCATTAGTGGCTAACATGATTTAGGCCCAACTTGCTATAAAAAGACAAACTAGCTGTTTGCAGATGTAAGAAACACAAACTAATAGTGTAATTATAGAACGCTAGTGGATTTATATGAAGAAGCAAAGTGAAAACAGCATTGTTGTCATCAACATTGATGCATGTGCTGCATTGACCATGTAGACTGAATGAATGCAAGTGTCTCATGGTCAAGGAGCAACAAATGCGCTCCTTAAGTGACAGGGGCCGGGGCTAGGTCTGTGTGGAAAGCGGCATGGAGAGAGCGAGAGCAGAGAAAGATACCTTTGTGTCCTCTTCCACATATGTATACAATAACGTATAACACTCGCACAAATTCAATACAGAGCCTATCACCTGCACTGTCTGTCTGACACCAATACTTTCATCTTCCTTTCAGACTACAGTCATAGAGTACGTCAAGCCTTCTGACCTCAAGAAGGACATGAACGAGACGTTCAAGGAGAAGTTCCCCCACATACGGCTGACCCTCAGCAAAATCAGGAGGTAGGGACATCTATTCCAAACATATATTGGAGTATGATGTTGAAATGATCAGTTTGTGGCAGCAGTATTTAATCCCTTGTGGTTAATCGTATCAAAAATAGTTTACTGACAGACATTGGCCACACTATGGTACCTTTAAAAAAAAAAAAAGTTTTTTAGCTTTCACCTTTTAGCGTTTGTCTCATCTCCCTGCCTTCACCACCTTCTACCCCCTGCCTCTCTACCACCCCCCTCCATCCCCAGTCTGAAGAGAGAGATCCGTAAGTTGGCCCAGGAAGAGTGTGGCTATGAGGAACCCACCGTAGCCATGGCCTTCGTCTACTTTGAGAAGCTGGTCCTCCAGGGGAAACTCAACAAGCAGAACCGCAAACTCTGCGCCGGCGCCTGCGTCCTGCTCGCCGCCAAGATCGGCGGAGACCTCAAGAAGCACGAGGTCAAGCAGCTCATAGACGTAAGTGTCGTACTTATCTCATCGTGCACTGGGCTTCAGCTCTGAGCAGCCTGGTGGAAACCGTTAGTGCTTTCCTGTCACGCGGACAAACACCGATTTTATAGGATTGTTATATCATATGAATTCATTAAGTGTTTCCTTTAAAGCTGTAATCCTTAGCGGTGAAACTGCCACGTCCGTTTGCGATATTACAACAACAAAGACGTTACTTCAAACAACGAACACTGTTTTTTCCCCCCCTCGGTCATCATTGCACATCATTACACGCGCGATAGAACAGCAGAGTATGCACTACGATTTTTTAATTTTTTACCATGATGCTCATCTCCCCCACAAAAACAACCAGTAGCGGCTGTTTCTCCTTTCGCGGATCCCAGCTTTAATGTTACACACTTTTTCAGATGTTATAAAAATCTGATGATAGGATGGTTATATAATAATAATGTGGTTATTTTACAAGCATTATAAATATCTGCATTTATCTGCATGACAGGAAAGCACCACATGACAGATAGCAAAGTGGCTAGCTCAGGGATTGTAGACAAAGTCGTTTTTTCAGTCACTACATATTATTCACTGGATATATTAAGTAGTACAGTGGTTTAGTTACTGCATCACCTCTCCTCCCTTTTTCTCTGATGTGTAGAAACTGGAGGAGAGGTTTCGTGTGAACAGGAGGGAGCTGATAGCCTTTGAGTTCCCTGTGCTGGTGGCCCTGGAGTTCAACCTGTACCTGCCTGAGCACGAGGTCATGCCCCACTACAGACGCCTCGTCCAGACCTCCTAGCATTAGTGACCCGTCAGGAGGAGCACCTACACCACGACCTCCTGATCCAGGACCAGAATCTACACAACGCCCTCCTCCCCACCCCACATCCCACCACTGGGTGCCACGACCAGGTCTCCTCCCTGCAGCCCGGGGATCCATTATGGACCATGATGTTGGAGCTCCACGACGCTCTACTGCAGGTCACATTCATATGGACATTTTCAGATCGAGACTTGAAAGCAGCCAAAGTGACATATTTCCATACACGTATTCTTACTTCAACATTTTTCTCAGACTTTTAGTCGTACATTCGACACTAGCTACATCTTCAAAAGACTTATGAAAGGGAGAATCCGATCTTCCTCCACTTTGTTGATATTTTTTAGAGTTTGTATGTTTTTCAATCTCTTTTTACATCCTGCTTTACTTTTTCTTTGAGGTTTCATGTTGTCTTTCTAGTTAAAGAGCATTGCAAGATGAAACAGTATTTTTTTGTCAAAGCAAATGATTGTTTTGTGATTGTTACATTTTTCACTATCATCTTTTTTTTTGAGAGAGAGAGAGAGAGAATTGATTTCCTTGGTCCCTCGTTCCTATGTTGAACTTGGTAACCCAAAGTTGGCTAAAGTTGTTCATAACTATTTCCTAATCATTCCTTGGCATGTTTTGGTTGCCTTATGATCATCATAAGAATGAATTGTGCTTCAGATTTTGACAGGATTGTTATCAAAGTGACTCTGTGCTTTTTGAAAGACGTATTCCAGTCTCCTCACTAGAAGTGTACTTTTGAATAATGCAGACATGGATGGCGGTGATTTTCTGAGACTGACTTGCGATGAAACAAATGGATTCTGATCAAGTTCAGTTGACTCAAACCACATAAGGGCAAGTTGATGTAAATTATTCTCCATTTATTTTCTCATCCATTTTCCTTTTTCTGTTTTCTAGCCACCAATCCCACTATCAGCATGACAATTTATCAAAAACGTTTAGATTGCAAAATACACAGATTTAAATACTGTATTTTATTCAGTACATTTAAGTACTCTTCTTGTTTTCTACCTGTGGAGTGCTTGCTTTGGACATTCGGTGACGGGGCCTACTCTCCACACCTCTGATTTAGAGGGGTTGGGTTAAATGCGGAAGGCACATTTCAGTTGAATGCATTCAGTTGTACAACTGACTAGGTATCCCCCTTTCCCTTTCTTATCAGTGTGTAGTCTCCTGTGCTCTATGTTAGAGTGTGTTATCGGTGCGTTTCTCGTGCTATACTAGAGTGGGTGGAAAGGTATTGGAAGCAAGGTATGATGATGCCAATGATACAGGTCTGATATTGAAACTGAACGTCATAATCACAATATCTGTCATGACCACACCAAGTGTTTATATGGCATGGTTTCGGTCATGACCGGACCAAGTGTTTATATGGCATGGTTTCGGTCATGACCGGACCAAGTGTTTATATGGCATGGTAATTGTCATGACCACACCAAGTGTTTGAATGGCATGTTATCTGTCATGACCACACCAAGTGTTTATATGGCGTGGTATCTGTCATGATCGCAATATTGTTGTGCCACCAATCTTTTATGACGAGTGGTTCAAGCTCGAAGATCACCTTTGGAATGGTATGCTAATGCTATTGTTGCGACATCATAGCAGTATTACGAAGAGTTTCTCTTGAAAAACTGAAAAGTATTGTTTATTTTATTAGATTCAACTTTTGTCTTTTGAACACTACTTTGATTGGATCTACAGAAATCAAACATAGACGTTATAGAAATTAGCTTTTTGCTACATGCACATTTCCATGTCTGATGAGAAAGTTTAGGATGCTGAAAATCCTTTTGTCATGCACCTCAGACAGCCACGCCCTCAAATTGCAAAGCTTATTAAATTACCCTTTTCAAATGTGTGTAGCTGTAATATTGACCTGTAATGTTGGGCATATAGTCTCTCAATCTGAAATGAACTATAGAAACTTTGATACAACAACGTAGGTTGATACTGAACTATGTCACTGAGAAACATGGATACATTGTAAAAGTAAACAATGTCTGAATTGCCATGAGTTTGATTCAGGCCTTTTGTATACAACACATTGTTTAATTGAGTGGTGTATAAAAGGGTTGTATAAAAAAGTGTTATTTGACTTTAAACTGATCGCTGTGATTGAGTAATCAGAAAAGATGGATAGTGCTGAAATCGGGGTGAAATACTTTTGGGAGAAGTTCTGCTTCCATTTGTAAGCCCAAAGGTTTTGCCATAGGATGCCCACTTTTAGGCTTTGCCAGAAAGCACGCAAATACACGTGCATATGATTGTAAATTTACTGCTTTGCTTGTTCAATAAAAACAAGATTCCTGAAATGTGTGTCTTCTTCATTTTGTGTTACTCCCTCCTGCTGATGTTGCTGCATTGATTTACTGGCATAACATGAGATCATATTTTTTCACTCTTAAAATTAGTTGCAGAGAACCAATAGCATTTACTACAATTCAAACATGCATGAAGGCAGTGCATGTTTCTCATTATACAAATCCTAAACCCTTGAGAACGTGAGGTTTAGCCCAAGTGTTAAAAAGTCTGTGACACATCAGCACTGTGACGTTGAGTCTATCACCCAACCGGTTGTAATTTAGCCTGAATATGTCCCACATATCCCTTGGCAGTAGAGCAGCAGAAACCACTCCAAGTCAGTGTGAGTTGAGAAGGCCAGTGAGTGGTGGCTCTGTCCTATATGGAGCTCAGTGAACATGCTATGCCCTGCTATGGCTCTGATGCAATCTGAGAGGGGAAAATAGAACAAACGGGCTCTCCCGGTACCGCCTGACACACATCCAAGGTAAACAAGGCTGGCGGGCGGTCACGCCAGTCCCAGTATCGTGCTACCATCAAAACAAACAGTTCCAGGCCTGGCCACACCCACATGGCTTAGCCCTCTCCATTGATACCCCTAATACCCCTCTGAGCCTCATAAAGGGACAATTGACTGCCCTTCCTGGGGTCGGCTCGCACATCAGCCACTGCCATTGTGCCAAATATGTGTTCCATCGTTTGGGGGACAAGCCCCCTGGCCTAGTCTATTGCCCTTCCCACTATTTAAAATAACATTTGGCTGAAACGGCAGTTTGCCCCCCTGGAAGTTGGTAAAGAAGGAAGTGAATGTTGGGAATTGAATGGTGAGTGTTGTGGCCATCAGTGGGAGAGGGACTCCCTGTTTGTCTGGTCAGCAAGGGGGGGAATGGGGTGTATTCAGTGATGTGAAATGTTCTGTATGTTGCAGATAAAAATTGATATAGGGAATGTAATCTATGTGAACGTTGTGTAACGTTACATCCCCCTGAACAGGACCCAGACAGCACTGCAGGTGGACATGTGTGTGAATCTGATCCTCTCCACGTCTGAGATGACTCTCTAGTCCCACTGTTCCACTCAGTCTAGTTTGGTGTCAACTGAGCCTGGCTGTAACAGAAAACCAGTGACTCAAAACAACAGGGCATTAAATGTCTCTCTCACCTTACTTATTAATGGACCCTTTAAAGTGAGTCAGTCCAAGTGAATCAGTCAAGTGGAAAATATGTCCAGTGGCTGGAAATTGAACCCCAAGGAAAATGTTGGCAGCAATTAAGGCCACTCAATGACTTGTTAGGGGTACTTTGGAGAAAGCCAAGGTGTTGACAAGAAGTATGTGTACTTTCATGAACCAGCTTTGAGAGGTGTGGAGGTGTTGCAGAATTTGCTTTGGATTCCGGGTGGGCGACTAGCGAGAGAGCAGGAGATTGTCCTCTGTATGCCCTTATAATCATGTGGCGTGTTGCTTGACTAAGTGTTTTGGAAAGCATATGTCATTGTGACAGTAAGGCATCAAGGCAACGCATGTCAAGCAGTGACCTCATGGCAGCAGGAGCCGTCTGATAATGTGTCAATTTACAGTATGACTTTTCTTTGACTCGCCACTTTAATCTCTACATTATTTCACATTAAATATTTCCTCTGAGGCAAGAAATGCAAAATTACTGGTGTTTTTTATAATAACCTATTACATTTGAGGAATGTACGGTAATAATGTACCATGCCTGTATGGTAACTGGTACTGTACAGTTAGCCTTCTTTCTCTTTGTGTCAGTAGAACATTTACATAACATGCTTTAGTTTAGTGGGCTGCTGCCATTTTAGCCCACATTTCTACTCTGCCTTTTATTAACCATTTTGTGCTCTTAAAAAAAAAAGTTGTGTAATATGGGTTGACTCTCTTTCCTTAGAATAATTACTCTTATTCCAAAGTGCATAATGTACATTGAGGTCAGCAAATCATATTTTATATTTTCATCTATCTATTGCTGGTGACCAATTAATGAGCTCATTCACTCATAAAACCACATAGATTGTTTTATGTTTCAGTCAATAATGATATATCATGAGGCCTCAGAGGGTGAATAAACATATTATTTAGAGGGATTGATAATCCAAGGTCACAGTCATCCAGACCAAACCAGACAGATGGACATAGGTCACAACCGGAACTCAGCCTGCCTGGCTCCCCAGTACAAACTGAATGGATGAAAAATGCTGTACTTGAATACCCGCAGGATACAGCAACCTTGCACCTGATAGATAGTAAACTACAGTATACTGTTCATAAACATTACCTTGATGTTTCACGGCTATATTCATTTCTCATTTATTAAGCTGATTGAGGGACTGATGCTAAAAATAAGCAAAAGCATGATGGTGTAATGTACAGTATCTGACATTCGATAATTCAGTGTATCTGTTTCTATTCAAATAAACAGTTGATATAAATGAATGCAAAGCCTAATCTCTGGCATGTGATTTGCAACCTGGAGGAAACCAGCTGCTGAAATGTCAGCAATGGCAAATAATCTGTACATGACAGCCACATTTTTATTCATATAACAGCAGTGTCTGCTACAATGACAGTGGTGTTATGCAAGCCCTGTGGTGGGCTCAGTTGTAGTGGGGCTCAGATGTATGTGATGGAGCTCTGTTCTCCTCTCTTCCCTGCCCTCCCCTTCCTCTGTTCTCCTCTCTTCCCTGCCCTCCCCTTCCTCGGTTCTCCTATTTTCCCTGCCCTCCCCTTCCCTTCCTCTGTTCCCTGCCCTCCCCTTCCTCGGTTCTCCTCTCTTCCCTGCCCTCCCCTTCCTCTGTCCTCCCCTTCCTCGGTTCTCCTCTCTTCCCTGCCCTCCCCTTCCTCTGTTCCCTGCCCTCCCCTTCCTCGGTTCTCCTCTCTTCCCTGCCCTCCCCTTCCTCTGTCCTCCCCTTCCTCTGTTCTCCTCTCTTCCCTGCCCTCGGTTCTCCTCTCTTCCCTGCCCTCCCCTTCCTCCCTTCCCTGCCCTCCCCTTCCTCGGTTCTCCTCTCTTCCCTGCCCTCCCCTTCCTCTGTCCTCCCCTTCCTCTGTTCTCCTCTCTTCCCTGCCCTCCCCTTCCTCGGTTCTCCTCTCTTCCCTGCCCTCCCCCTTCCTCTGTCCTCCCCTTCCTCGGTTCTCCTCTCTTCCCTGCCCTCCCCTTCCTCTGTCCTCCCCTTCCTCGGTTCTCCTCTCTTCCCTGCCCTCCCCTTCCTCTGTTCCCTGCCCTCCCCTTCCTCGGTTCTCCTCTCTTCCCTGCCCTCCCCTTCCTCTGTTCTCCTCTCTTCCCTGCCCTCGGTTCTCCTCTCTTCCCTGCCCTCCCCTTCCTCCCTTCCCTTCCTCCCCTTCCTCGGTTCTCCTCTCTTCCCTGCCCTCCCCTTCCTCTGTCCTCCCCTTCCTCTGTTCTCCTCTCTTCCCTGCCCTCCCCTTCCTCGGTTCTCCTCTCTTCCCTGCCCTCCCCTTCCTCGGTTCTCCTCTCTTCCCTGCCTTCCCCCATGCCCTCCCCTTCCTCTGTCCTCCCCTTCCTCTGTTCCCTGCCCTCCCCTTCCTCTGTTCCCTGCCCTCCCCTTCCTCTGTTCCCCTCTTCCCTTCCATGCCCTCCCTTTCCTCTGTTCTCCCCTCTTCCCTGCCCTCCCCTTCCTCTGTTCTCCCCTCTTCCCTGCCCTCCCCTTCCTCTGTTCTCCCCTCTTCCCTGCCCTCCCCTTCCTCCTCTCTTCCCTCCCCCCTGCCCTGCCCTCCCCTCCCCTCTTCCCTGCCCTCCCCTTCCTCTGTTCTCCTCTCTTCCCTCCCCTCCCCTCCCCTTCCTCTGTTCCCCTCTCCTACATAGACTAATATGTTCCCCTCCTACCCTAGCCAAGGGGAAATTAATATTTAAATCTCTGACAGATTCAATTAACAGCCCAAACGCTGAGAGAGAAAACTGATGAATAAATGATGAAGTGGCAGTATGTATGACAACAAGGCTGTGCAGCCCCAGCCAAGTCAGGACAGAAAGGAAGTTGACACTGTTACGAACCATCAGTCCTCCTCGGTTTGGCAGCCGATTTCAGTTAGGATATTACGTTCAATGTGGGATATGGAAGTGCACACACTGTGGTTGAAGTTCAAAGTTCATATTGTTAGAAATGGTTGTTGGTTTTAGAAAATACGAAAAATATTAATAAATCTTTAAAATACTCATGTCTCAACCACAAGAAGACAGTAAAAACAAACGTGAGCCCTCAAATTGGCAGTAAATGCAAAGCATTGAAACTACCATGTTAGACCACATCCACCTGAAGTGAGGAAATATTGCATACCAGCCACTATAGCCTTACAGACTGATGAAAAATAGGTCAACACCATTAGTCTGGAGAGGTAGTTTCAGACACTTCAGACAGCGACTATGGTGTCTGGCTCCACAATGTGGTCTCTTTGTAAATAACAACCATCAACCAGGCTGTTTCTTCTGAACATCTATTCTATTGTGTGAGGTTACTCAAATCAGGCACACATGAGATATTAGTAAGTGATTTATTTCCCCCCAAAATCATAGAAATCTATAGTGGTGGATCTTTTCCGCAATACCACTAGGAGGTTCTACTGCACATCAGATTTAATCTGTCAAGACAGAGTTGCAATGCAGTCCACACATTAAAATGGTTAAAAATGAAGATTTTCCATTCAAGACCTGGTTATGATATTACAACATTGTGCATCTCCTTTCCAGCACCAATGTGCAGCATTGTCAACAAGCATGTCTGTGTCTGTTACAAACATTTAGAGCCCCTGGGTGCCCCATAATAACCATTACGTTAATATCTAGGCTCAACCTTACATTCTGAAGTACTACAGACAACTGGACACTACCCTTAACTGTAAGCAAAAACATCACTGCAAAACAGGGAGTCAGCCCAAACTCAGTATAATGTAAAAAAAGAAAAAAAGAACATAACTACTGTACTCCCTGGCCTAGAATACCTCAGCTCTGGGCCCGTATTCACTAATCTAGGATCAGTTCTGCTTTTTCGATCATAATTGAATAGACAAGGGGGCCCTGATCCGAGATCAGCACTCTCACTCTGAGTCACTTTGTGAATACGGACCCTTGGCTATAGGAATACATATTGTTATTATAACATGAACAAAGTTTCCTCAATCCAACTGGTCAAGTGTTCAGTAACTGTGGAACCATAGAAATATAAATTACAGAATTATAGTTATTGTGTTTCTATGTGTGGATCACATCCAACACATGCAAGATACATTTTTTCTTTAAATATTATTATTATTTTGTTTCATTATTAGTTACATTACAATATAATCAGTACAGTATACATCAATGATTCATCATATTAAATAGCTATTCTCAGAGAAGAAAACTTTGCATATATTACTCTTTACATTTTGTACTTTTGAGAAAGAGTAGCATGGGTTTTATTATCTAAACTAGAAGATTGTGGGAGTTGAAGTGTCTCCTACTTTCACACTGCTGACTTCCTGTGTTGAGAGGAAACAGTATACATCATCATATTGCTGCTCATGTTGATTTAGGGGGCTATTCTAGGTTACTGAAATGAGTAGTGTTCACTAGGCACCAAACGGGGAAAAAAGGACAAAAACAGGGAGGGACTACCTGGGCCCATATTCACAAAGCGTCTTCAGAGTAGGAATAGTGATCTAGGACCAGCCCCCCCCGCCCTGTCAACGTAATCATATTCATTGTGATCTAAAAGGCTAAATTGATCCTAAAATCAGTACTTCTACTCAGATGCTTTGTGAATACGGGCCCTGGACTTAAATGCAATTTTTTCATTTTCCGTTGCAAAACGTTTGCCACTGTGTGCACTAATGCATACTACCCAGAATTACCCTTGATAATTAAATAAGCGAAAGGAAGCACTGGACAAGGCCTCTGACAGACACCCCACACTGTTATTCCTGAGTTGCATCCCTGCGTTGCGCTGCGTAGTGAGTTGTTGATGAGTGTGTCAATAATCATAGAAACAGCTGCTCCTGTCGCGCTGTGTCACCCCATACCCACACAGTCTCTCCCAAACCTGACAGGCTGGTTAGTTGGTTCATACCATTGTACTGTCTCTAGTTGAGGAGGCGTTCCCTTTCTGTGCCGGCGTAGCGCTTGTTGGCTGAAAACACTTTGGCCTTGTTGACCGAAGGACCTGAGGTGAGAGACAGACAGATGGTGTCATTTTTTCAAAGGCATAATCGTTTAGGACTTTTTGGAGGCAAACCCCCCCCTCTTCCATGGAGTGTGAACATTGACATACAGACAAACTGGTACTTACTATGAGGCACTACGCAACATATTCAGATGTTAGGCAAATATGAACTTCACACCACACTTCCTTTTGTGGATAGAGGGTGCTAGTGAGCTTACAGAGAGGTGCTATAGCGTGCTGTTAGGAAGGGGAATTATACAGTGGGGAGAACAAGTATTTGATACACTGACGATTTTGCAGGTTTTCCTACTTACAAAGCATGTAGAGGTCTGTAATTTGTATCATAGGTACACTTCAACTGTGAGAGATGGAATCTAAAACAAAAATCCAGAAAATCACATTGTATGATTTTTAAGTAATTAATTTGCTTTTTATTGCATGACATAAGTATTTGATACATCAGAAAAGCAGAACTTAATATTTGGTACAGAAACCTTTGTTTGCAATTACAGAGATCATACGTTTCCTGTAGGTCTTGACCAGGTTTGCACACACTGCAGCAGGGATTTTGGCCCACTCCTCCATACAGACCTTCTCCAGATCCTTCAGGTTTCGGGGCTGACGCTGGGCAATACAGACTTTCAGCTCCCTCCAAAGAGTTTCTATTGGGTTCAGGTCTGGAGAATGGCTAGGCCACTCCAGGACCTTGAGATGCTTCGTACGGAGCCACTCAGTTGCCCTAGCTCTGTATTTCGGGTCGTTGTCATGCTTGAAGACCCAGCCACGACCCATCTTCAATGCTCTTACTGAAGGAAGGAGGTTGTTGGCCAAGATCTCGCGATACATGGCCCCATCCATCCTCCCCTCAATACGGTGCAGTTGTCCTGTCCCCTTTGCAGAAAAGCATCCCCAAAGAATGATGTTTCCACCTCCATGCTTCACTGTTGGGATGGTGTTCTTGGGGTTGTACTCATCCTTCTTCTTCCTCCAAACACGGCGAGTGGAGTTTAGACCAAAAAGCTCAATTTTTGTCTCATCAGACCACATGACCTTCTCCCATTCCTCCTCTGGATCATCCAGATGGTCATTGGCAAACTTCAGACGGGCCTGGACATGCGCTGGCTTGAGCAGGGTGACCTTGCGTGCGCTGCAGGATTTTAATCCATGACGGCGTAGTGTGTTACTAATGGTTTTCTTTGAGACTGTGGTCCCAGCTCTCTTCAGGTCATTGACCAGGTCCTGCCATGTAGTTCTGGGCTGAACCCTCACCTTCCTCATGATCATTGATGCCCCACGAGGTGAGATCTTGCATGGAGCCCCAGACTGAGGGTGATTGACCGTCATCTTGAACTTCTTCCATTTTCAAATAATTGCGCCAACAGTTGTTGCCTTCTCACCAAGCTGCTTGCCTATTGTCCTGTAGCCCATCCCAGCCTTGTGCAGGTCTACAATTTTATCCCTGATGTCCTTACACAGCTCTCTGGTCTTGGCCATTGTGGAGAGGTTGGACTCTGTTTGATTGAGTGTGTGGACAGGTGTCTTTTATACAGGTAACGAGTTCAAACAGGTGCAGTTAATACAGGTAATGAGTGGAGAACAGGAGGGCTTCTTAAAGAAAAACTAACAGGTCTGTGAGAGCCGGAATTCTTACTGGTTGGTAGGTGATCAAATACTTATGTCATGCAATAAAATGCAAATGAATTACTTAAAAATCATACAATGTGATTTTCTGGATTTTTGTTTTAGATTCCGTCTCTCACAGTTGAAGTGTACCTATGATAAAAATTACAGACCTCTACATGCTTTGTAAGTAGGAAAACCTGCAAAATCGGCAGTGTATCAAATACTTGTTCTCCCCACTGTATATGTGATGTGAAAGGCCACACATTTACACACACACACACACACACACACACACTATGTGCACCTGCGTAGCTGAGCAGCACAGGGAGGAAGATGAGTCCGTGCGTGGCCCCCAGCAGCACCATGGCCAGGTACATGCGGAAGTAGAAGATCTGGAAGATCTGGGACTTGGACAGAGCCAGGATCAGGATCCCTCCAAACTTAGTCAGAGTGATGCCACTGAACACCTGGGAGAAGAGGAGCCTGGTTTAGTTACCTTCTGCTGGTCAGCATTCCCTCCAGTCAATAATGAGTCAAATAACCCGTTTCTAAAAACCTGAGTAAAACAAGGAAGTCATTTCTGGGGCGGCAGGTAGCTTAGTGGTTAAGAGCGTTGTGCCAGTAACCGAAAGGTCGCAGGTTCTAATCCCCGAGCCGACTTGGTGAAAGATCTGTCGATGTGCCCTTGAGCAAGGCACTTAACCCTAATTGCTCCTGTAAGTCGCTCTGGATAAGAGCGTCTGCTAAATGACTAAAATGTAAATGTTAGTTTCTACTTTCCTAGATATTTGATTCAAGCCAAGAATTCAATTTCACTCCACAGTTCTTTTTGCGATACTATTTTTACATGTCAGATATACTGATAACAGACAATCATTGGGCAAGGGATGAACCAAATGCTTTTTCCTTAAAAATATTCAGACAGCGTGCTGTTTTTCTGGACAGAAAACAGTGTGCCAGTCTGTGGTGAACTATAAGAGTAGAGCTGGAGTGTATTCATTAGTCAGATTCCGTTGAAAAACATTGTCTGTTGCAACCTAAACAGTTTACTGTTTACTCTAGCAACCAAACGGAAGCAAACAGAACAAAACATGGAGGGACCTACCGGAATTTGTCCTATAGAAACAATAGTTTTAGTTACAAAACGTTTTGCAGACTAAACGTTTTGCAATGGAATCCGACTAATGAATACACCCCTGTACTTACTGAGCTGCCCATGTGGGCCAGAGCCTCCTCAGCCCTCTCCACCCTGGTACTCTTCACACTGATGGAGAAGGCCCTCACTATGTGACTGCAGAACTCCACAGAGATACCACAGCTCTGCAACACACACAAACTATTAATAGACTGGGAATACTGGGCTGTATCCACAACAAGGAGTTTTCTGCATCCTCTTGGTGTCAAAATATGGCAACTAAAAATGACTACCAAAACAACCCAGATATGCCAAGTTATAGGAAGACATGGTTCTGTCTTTATCTGAGATTTTAAAATCAGCTGCTATCAGCCTGTTCCTTCTCTCACCATGACGAGGTTGACGAGGGACACAGCGTTGAGGCTGATGTCCCATAGCCACATGACCCCGAACATGTTGACCAGGATCATGGCGATGGTGAAGCTGACCAGCACTCCTGACCACAGCTCAAAGCCCAGCAGCACCGTGGTAACCACAAAGATGGCCGCCAGCGACACGCCCAGCTGGAAGACCGTGTCGTAGGCGATGGTCAGGTACTGCTCGTAGAACACGTAGAACACACTGAAGACGGAAAAGAACGGTTAGAATTGAAGACTAAACTAATTCAACCTCTGCAACATGACCATATTATAGGATTTAGAAAGCTACATGTTGTGAAGTGTGCATTTAAAAAGGTATAACATGCATTGCCCTAGTGGTGGCCACTGAAGATACTAAACAATTATTTGACCAAGAAGCAAAACAAAAAACAAACAGGGCAGCACTTTTGATTGGTCAGAATACATACAGATGGCATATTTCAGTGCTGGCATTTACCTTACATGCTGTGTTTAAATGTACTATACAACCCCTCTCTAACTCTTAAAACAGGAAGTGTTGTACATGTGAACAGGACCTAGATGTCAAGGTCAAACAATGCCAGAGAAAAACAATATGTTACAAAGGCAGCTATAACAACATGTTATGAGTGTGTGGTTATCTAGGACCGACTAACTTCTCTACCTTTTATGGTTATTTTAAGGAACAAAGACCCTGGACTTTGAGTCCTAAGAGACTACACAATTTAACAGAGCCGGTTCATTTAGCCAGATAATCAGGAACTCAGAAACAGTGTTTTAAGGGAGTATCTATCCCACTAGTGAAGATAATCTCTCCTCATGGTAGAACATTTTAGCAGGTTAGCGTTTGATCACTAGCTAGCACAGCCACAAAGTCATCAAATCTGCTTGCGGTACAGTTTTGGAAGCACAAGGACCTTATTATTCATATCAGTGAGAAATAATAAAAAATACAAGTTAAATTGATACACACCTTTGTAGGGTTAGGGTTCTTACACGGCCATATCTTCATGTTACAGCACAAAACAGAGGCGACCACCTGGGCTAACTAGCTATTTAGCGTACTCCGAACACCTGTGTGTAAACGTAACTGGGGAGGAAGTGTAGCTTGGAGGCACCCATAGCTGTATGGATCTGTGCTAAACTGCTACAGTAAGTTTATTTCTTGCTGATGAAAGATAAGGGCCATATGTTTCGAAAGCCGTATCGCAAGCGATGATTATTGACATTTCTAAACATAACACAGGGACGGGATTGTAGTTCACATGAGCCAGTCGTGGGTGAAGCTGAGGGCTGAAAACTGTAGGGAGAAGGAAGAACGCCGCCTATAGTTTGAGAGCTATGCTAACCCTAATGACTAACCCTAACCTTAAATTTGCAGCTGGTTTATCTAACGGGAAATTGCTCAGTTCTGCCTCCAGGACAAGCCTCATGTCAACAAACGTCAATAAAATGTAAACCTGCAACATTTTACCAGTGACTTTTATAGCAGCAGCTAAGCCAGTCACACTAACTCTTTTTTTTTAAATATAAATGTTTTGTTGTAATTTACCCCCTTTTCCCCCCCAATTTCGATCTTGTCTCGTCGCTGTAACTCCCCAACGGGCTCGGGAGGCAAAGGTCGAGTCATGCGTCCTCCGATACATTACCCGCCAAACCAGCTTCTTAACACCCGCCTGCTTAACCCAGAAGACAGCCGCATCAATGTGTCGGAGGAAACACCGTTCAACTGACGACCGAAGTCAGCCTGCAGGAGCACGGCCCGCCACAAGGAGCCGCTAGAGCGCGATGAGCCAAGTAAAGCCCCCCCTGGCCAAACCCTCCCCTAACCCAGACGACGCTGGGCCAATTGTGCGGCACCCTATGGGAATCCCGATCACGGCCGGTTGTGACACAGCCCGGGAACGAACCCGGGTCTGTAGTGACGCCTCTAGCACTGCGATGCAGTTCCTTAGACCACTACGCCACTTGGGAGGCCCCGCCTCAAACTTTCTTAAGTGAGGGTGATATGGAAACAACAACACTGGAGCAGATAACTCCTATCTGAGTGAGATAACAAGAACCCTTAACTAAAATAGGAGTTAGCCTAGTTTACCTGTAGGGGAAAACTTTGTGTCCCATGGCAGTTGTGATGTTGTCAGCCAGGACACGGGCCATCTTCATGGCGTCTATAAAGTCAGGTGAGTCCTTGAGGATGGAGTGGTAGGTCATGAAGTAGGTGGCCCCCACAGACGTGTCGTTCCCCTTTAGAACCACCGCTGAACTGTAGGCTGCGTGACCACTACAGGACCACAAAGACCAAGTTAGAGGCAGAGAGGGTCATTCAGTTCAAACTAATTTCAATTCCCTTAAACTGAATGAACAAAGAGTTTAAGAGTTCAACAGAGACAATTCTATCAGAGCTGTGGTGAAAAGCAAAAGTGAAAACTAAAGATTCAGATGAGTAGTTTACCGTAAACTCAAACCCGACATCCAATATTTGTCAATACACAATCCATTATGAACTATGCTTGGATTGCCATAGAGAAACAACAATTACCCTTTCCCACACTTGACGTTGGGGTTGTCTGACAGGAACATGGGTAGGAACTTCATGAAGTCCTGTTCCGTAGGCCTCAGCTTCCCGCTCGGGGTCATGGGGCGGCAATGCAAACACGATGCGTCGACCACTGATGAGCGGAGACAAATAGGTACTTTAATACAATATTTTTATAAATTGCAGAAGAGGAGTTGTAATATCTACAGTGTGTTTGTGTTACCTGAGGCATTGCAGAAGGCCCCAGAGGAGTTGTAATATCTACAGTGTGTTTGTGTTACCTGAGGCATTGCAGAAGGCCCCAGAGGAGTTGTAATATCTACAGTGTGTTTGTGTTACCTGAGGCATTGCAGAAGGCCCCAGAGGAGTTGTAATATCTACAACAGGTGGACTGAGGCTTGACCCAGTCAAAGTAATCATCCAGCCACGATGACGGGTTGAATCCTATAGTGGTGCTGGGGGACAATAACATGGAGATTATTTGATCCTTTTCGATTGGAAGATATTCAAGAAAGTCTTAGAATTCCTTTAAACAAGAAGGTATTTGTCAATGAGTTCATTGCTATAACAACTGCAGCTAAACCCAGAGTTCTAGTCACCCCGTTTGAGCTAGACTGACTTCACAGCATAATACTCAACATGCAGTTCAAAGGTAAAAAGAGGGGAGGTTGCTGTTGCTTCACTCACTAGTTGCAGTTAAGGGAGGCGGTGTGTGAGTGCGTGTGTGAGTCTGTGTGTCACTCACTAGTTGCTAATGAGAGATGCTGTGTAGACCTGTTGGATCAGAGAGTTATTGTTGCAGCCCACCCCTCCACACACAGAGTTCTGGCCCTCCAGACTCAGGTAGTCATGGCCGTCCTCCACCACGAAGTAGACCGGAGGACCCGTGTGGAGGTACGCACTCAGGTTCTTAAAGTAGTCCAGCACATACGAGTCCTATAGGATGGGAGATTCAATAGAGAGATGTCCAACATGATCCAAATGTCATTAGCCCACTGAGTGAGACTGGTGGGGTTATACGTACTAAAACATACTTACATCAGGCATGGAGAGCTTCTGGTCCAGTCCAATCTCTACCTTATTGGTGACAGCGATACTGAAGGACAGCATCCCCACAAACACAGACACCTGTCCAAGAAGAGGAGATATTAAAGATACACTATGGACGTTTAGTGGCTAACTGTTTACATCAATTGTTGGCTTGAATGCCGGCTCTATTGTTCATATACATTCAAATCTGAGTATCAGCACTCACCACTATGGGTCTGACCCACTCCTTGAGGATGAAGGGGGCGTAGATATTCTTGAAGAAGCGGAAGAGGAAGCCATCAGTCTTCTTCTCCTGGCCCTCTGGCAGCTTCACACAGCACACAATGTCCAGACGATTCCCCTGGGAACGCAACATGTTCATTCTTGAAACACAAGAGAATGATGTCCAGTCATTGCGCTAACACTAATTAACAACGGCTCCAGAAATTACCTTCAACGTCCTTCAAACTGCACACAGAGACATACAAATTGTATCCATGAGTTACTCAATGAGTTCAAAGCATGTGAATGCATCCAACTGGTATTTACAACTTCACAACTGGTCAATTCCAACCTCCAGCAGCAGAAGGCCCCAAGGACCAATCAGTAAAACAGGTGAGAATTTACTTCCATATTAGACAACTCCAGTGTCTCTCTCTATTAAAAGTGACATCAGTGCACTGCTCATTTGAAGTAGGCCGTGATGTTCATGCTTAGACGGGCACGACATGGTAATAATGGACCAGGGACTTAGTGACATAGAAAGCTGACAGATACTCTAGCAAGCCAATCCTACCCTAGCCCTGTGAGTAATCACCAGTCTTCACCACTAATCACAGTCATCACCAGTCCTCACAGTCATCACCAGTCCTCACAGTCATCACCAGTCCTCTCAGAGGAGCAGCAAATAGTGTGTAGACATTTCTGTTCTTTTAATTCCCAGCCAGACTCACCTCTTAACAAACAGAGGAACAACACTAGCAGCCCAACCAACCCTACACCTTCCCCTTCTGAGTCACCCCCAGCCCCGAACCCTCCTCACCAGGACCTCAGTGTCCGGTCTGGAGCGTGAGGTCACGAGCTCTGCTGGTCGGTTACTGCGTAGCAACCTAGCTGTGCCAAAAGCCCTGGGCTGCCCTAGAAAGCCTATGTAAATTACGATCGCCAGAACGGCCAAACAAAACTTGGAGACGGACGTTTATTATGATCATGTTCACACAGGACCATGTGCTGACACAGACCAATCACGGGCCGGCAGGCTATGAGAACGCTCCCGCCCTCATGCATGCGCATCTAAGGGTGTGTTTTGTGCTATGTGGTGTGGTGTGCTATGCTATGTGGTGTGGTATGCTATGTGGTGTGGAGTGGTATGCTATGTGGTGTGGAGTATGGTGTGGTATGCTATGTGGTGTGGAGTGTGGTATGCTATGTGGTGTGGTGTGATATGTGGTGTGGTGTGGTGTGCTATGTGGTGTGGTATGCTATGTGTTTTGGTGTGCTATGTGTTTTGGTGTGCTATGTGGTGTGGTGTGCTATGTGGTGTGGTATGCTATGTGGTGTGGAGTGTGGTGTGGTATGCTATGTGGTGTGGAGTGTGGTATGCTATGTGGTGTGCTATGTGGTGTGGTGTGCTATGTGGTGTGGTGTGGTGTGCTATGTGGTGTGGTGTGCTATGTGGTTTGGTGTGCTATGTGGTGTGGTGTGCTATGTGGTGTGGTATGCTATGTGGTATGCTAAGTGGTGTGCTATGTGGTGTGGTATGCTATGTGGTGTGGTGTGCTATGTGGTGTGGTGTGCTATGTGGTGTGGTATGCTATGTGGTGTGGTGTGCTATGTGGTGTGGTATGTGGTGTGGTATGTGCTATGTGGTGTGGTGTGCTATGTGGTGTGGTGTGCTATGTGGTGTGGTGTGGTGTGGTGTGGTGTGCTATGCTATGTGGTGTGGTGTGCTATGTGGTGTGGTGTGCTTTTATCCTCTGTCTAGTTCAATTCCTTTGTTAGTCCGTCATCACGTTTAGTGTTCTCTGTGGTTAGTCTGTCCTTATGTTTAGTGTACTTTTATATACTTACTATAATGTGGGATTTTATATATTTTTATCCTGCTGGTTTTCTTGTGTATGTAAAGTGACTTTGGGTTTTGTGAAAAGCTCTTACAATGAAATGTATTATTATCCAGATGAGAGCAGAGTCAACAAGCCTGTCAAGTGATGGAGGGGCTGACCAACGTCTATGGGGATGACAGAGTGGAGAACAGAGGATGACCGAGGATGACAGAGTGGAGAACAGAGGATGACAGGATGAGAGGGTTTAAGTGCCTTTGAACGGGGTATGGTAGGACTCCAGACCAAAGGACACATGTCCACCGGTCTAATGTTCATTGCTCGTGTTTCTTGGCCCAAGCAGGTCTCTTCTTCTTCTTCTTATTGGTGTCCTTTAGTAGTGGTTTCTTTGCAGTAATTCGACCATGAAGGCCTGATTCACACAGTCCCCTCTGAACAGTTGATGTTGAGATGTGTCTGTTACTTGAACTCTGTGAAGCATTTATTTGGGCTGCAATTTCTGAGGCTGGTAACTCTAATGAACTTATCCTCTGCAGCAGAGGTAACTCTGGGTCTTGCATTCCTGTGGTGGTCCTCATGAGAGCCAGTTTCATCATAGTGCTTGATGGTTTTTGCGACTGCACTTGAAGAAACTTTCAAAGTTCTTGAAATGTTCCATATTGACTGGCCTTCATGTCTTAAAGTAATAATGGACTGCCGTTTCTCTTTGCTTATTTTAGCTGTTCTTGCCATAATATGGACTTGGTCTTTTACCAAATAGGGCTATCCTCTGTATACCTTGTCACAACACAAGTGATTGGCTCAAATGCATTAAGAAGGAAATAAATTCCACAAATTAACATTTAAGAAGGCACACCTGTTAATTGAAATACATTCTAGGTGACTACCTCATGAATCTGGTTGAGAGAATGCCAAGAGTGTGCAAAGCTGTCATCAAGGCAAAGGGTGGCTATTTGAAGAATATAAAATATAAAATTTGTTTAACACTTTTTTGGTTACTACATGATTCCATATGTGTTATTTCATAGTTTTGATGTCTTCACTATTATTCTACAATGTTAAACATTTTAAAAATAAAGAAAAACCCTTGAATGAGTAGGTGTGTCCAAACTTTTGACTGGTAGTGTACAATAAAACCAGGTTGACTCTCTCAGGCAGAATGAAAACAACTACGTTAACCATGATCCTTTGCTAGTTACGGACACTTTTTTTGTGTCAGTTAGCCCTATTCAGCAATATGGCGCGCTTCAAATTCAAATACTTCCGGCTTCATGCGCCATCAGGATTTTTCATAGAAATACATGGATGACCTCAGCGCGATCACCATCTACTAGTTTTAATGTCTATGCTCCTCACCTCCTGCCTCTTGGCGTCCAGGCCCAGCAGGCTGACGAAGCAGCTGATCTGTAGCAGGAAGTCAATGAACACAGCTAACCCAGCAAACAGGGAGAAGGTCCGCACCGCTGGCATAGTGGACAGGGCCCCTGGAGAGGAAAATAGTAGGTAACTCATTGACAGAGCTCCGGACTAAAGATTGTGGTTACAAAACATTTGCAGTCAATACTGAAATCCATAGAAATGACCTAGCTGACATCTTCAATTATCTACACCTAGTGTGTTGAGACATACTACTTGGATACATTATACAATATGTTTTGATTGTTGTATAATGTATGATAATTATAATTTGGTGGTTGCTTATATTTGTCCCATTTCACACATGTACAAGTGTGTTTTAATACGCATGTGTGAATTGGAAATGTTTTTTTTATATATATTTTTTATATCCCAACTCCCCCTGAGAAACCCTCAGAGTGGGGTCACAGCCAGGGTCTGCCATTATCAAATAGCGACCATGGAGCAATTAGGGTTAAATGCCTTGCTCAAGGGCACATCAACAGATTTTGCACAGTCAGCTCGGGGATTCGAACTAGTAACATTTCGGTTACTGGCCCAACGCTCTAACGCTAGGCTACCTGCCTTCCTTAGTATGCCAAGTAGTGTGTTAAGGTAGGGCTGTGGCGGTCACATAATTTCATCAGCCGTGATTGTCAAGCAAATAACTGCCGGTCTCACGGTAATTGACCGTTACTTAACATAAACACATTTAGCATCTCCTGGCTTCCACACATATCATACAAGCCACTGATGCAGACCTTTGGAACATCTACATTTAAAAAAGTATAATAAATCCATGTAATATAGCCTACACCTTCACAATAAATCCATTATTCATTTTAGACAGGTCTAACGAAACATGATATGAAGAAAATGTAGTCCATTTCAGAAGAACAGAATAGCATACTCTGAGTTGTCCTTATGTTAGGTCCTGATCTGGCTATGTCATATTGCTGTAGGCTACAATAGTTCATTTAGCAGACAAGATTTGCTTAGAATTTCGTGGCATTATTTTATAGTATTTTATAGTAAGAATACAATTGAACAAAGCTGAATAAAATAGAATGGATATTTTCTCCAAACAACATGCAGCTATTCTGTGTTAAGCGGTTAACAAAGAAACAGGTACTCCTATATGCTTAATTTAGAGTTATTTATGTAACTTTAGTTGCGATACAAACGTTGGGTTATATGTTTTGATTTTTAATACATTCTAAGGCTGCATGATGCGACTAATGATGATTTGAAAAAAGTTGCATGAAAGGCATGAGCTTTCATTTATTTTTTTGTGCAGGCTGTACACACTTCATCAGTCTCTCATTCACAATTTGACAAGCACTTGATAATGCCTCGAATTTGTCGACAGAATCCTCTTTGTGTGGCCGTAATGTCCCCTTAAAAAAAATCCATGCCTTTTACAGCCAGTGGCCGTTGTGCCCTTGGGCTGAATGTAATCATTATAATTCCCTTTTCCCTGCGTGCTGAGTGCTCCGAAGCACCTCTCACTCACATGGCTCTCCGTCAGGTGATCGGGTCTTTCTCACAGGCTACAAGTGAAGACAGACACATCCGGGACGCAACTGCGCGCGTCCTTATCCAATTCCGAGGCGCATATTGAAGATATTGGAAGAACTGTCCACATTTACTTTGTCAGCCAACAAGATGAGTAGGCCTAACGAACAGCAAAAGCACTAGCCTATGTCAATCTACTATTACTCCTGGGTACTCCTGAGTGGTGCAGTGGTCTAAGGCACTGCTTTGCAGTGCTAACTGTGCTACTAGAGATCCTGGTTCGAATCCAGGCTCTGTCGCAGCCGGCCGCGACCGGGAGACTCATGGGCGGCGCACAATTGGCCCAGCGTCGTCCAGGGTAGGGGAGGGAATGGCCGGCAGGGATGTAGCTCAGTTGATAGAGCATGGCGTTTGCAACGCCAGGGTTGTGGGTTTGATTCCCATGGGGGGCCAGTATAAAAAATATATATATATATATGTATTCGCTAACTGTAAGTCGCTCTGGATAAGAGCGTCTGCTAAATGACGTAAATGTAAAATGTAAATGTACTATCCCCAATAATACAAAAATTGACCTATTCTGTGCGAGAAATAAATATTCCAAACATAGTCTGGGACAGTTGTGGGATGCAATAGATCCCAAATAAATACAACCACTAGCATCCAAACAACTTTTTTACACAATGAGGCTGATGCAACAGATCAGAACATTTAGCTTAAAATGTTGATAAACTATTAGGCTATTTCTTCACATTATAAGCGCAGCAATGCGCACACGGCAGTAGGCTTAAAGCGCAAATGATTGTAGAAAGCTGATGGGATCCTCTTTTTAATAGAGGCCATCACTCTGTTTTCTCATGCAATTGCATAGCCTATAGACATTTTGCGCAACATGAGCTCATGGGCTCTCATTAAGTGTTTGATTCGATTTTTTAGAACATTGATGTCAGAGTGATTAGAGGGACAATAGAGTGCTGAGTACCAGGCAGTTAGCAAGTTTGGTAGGATACTAATGACCATCAGCAGCATCAGAGCTTGGAGAAGCCTAATTACCGTGACTAAACGGTCACATGGAACTTGACTGCCTTCATGACTCGTGACCGCCGGTGTGGCGGTAATATGGTCACCGTAATAGCCCTAGTTACAGGTCATTTTCGTACCCAGGAAGAAAGCCACTGTCTCAGAGAAGGAGGAGAGGAACATGCTGGGAGCCACGTCTCCAAGGATACGGCCTATCTGCTGGTGCAGCTCCTCTTGAGGCATCCGCTCATCCCTCTGTTCAACACAACACACACAGGTGGTCAATACAGTGTGTGTATGTGTAAATGTGTGTGTGTGTGTGTGCGTGTGTAACAAACAGAGTTAACACTGGTGTTCACAGCTATGTCCAACAAATCATGGTTAGTGTAGTCAGACAACCATAATGCCTACCTGGTATGTCTGTACGATGATGAAGATGTTGTCGACGCCCACGGCCAGCACCAGGAAGGGGATGACCTCGATGACGATGAGTGTCAGAGGGACGCCAGCGTAGCTGAAGATGCCCAGAGAACAGGCCACTGAGCTCAGCACGATCACGATGCCTGCTATGCCCAGGGAGATCTTAGAGTCCACCTGGGAAGGGACAAAGACAATGACTTGCTCGCATTTGACATTTTAGTCATTTAGCAGACACACTTATCCAGAGCGACTTACAGAAGTGAGTGGATACATTTGCTCATACATTCACTCATATCCTTTTTCTGACGTTTGAGTTCCTGAATGTATTATTCATTCATTATCAATGCTTTCTAAATTAGTTTTACCAACTCACATCGCAAATGAAATGATCTTCGCAAATTAAACAGATATCATGTTACTAAATGAAATGGTGACAAGGTGAACAGCCGGACAATACACTATTGTAAAGTCTGAGTTAGTCGTGTCACCAGTAGGCATCTGAAGCGGTGGATACGCCCCAGAGCCAGGGAGATGTAGACAAACATGATCTTACTAAATTAAAATCAACTATTATAATGTCTGAAGTTAGTTCCTACTAACCAGTACTCTCCTGAAGCTGTGGATGTGTCCTAACGCCAGAGAGATGTAGACGAACATGATAGCATAGCTGACCACGACGGTGCTGAGGTCACTTTCGCTCTCGCGGTTGATCTCGTCCTCGATGCTCCGCTCAGAGTTAAAGGAGATGGTCAGGTTTGGGTTGCTATAGTTCTTCAGGAAGCTGATGAATCTGGAAACAGAGACATGGAGGGTGGTGTTATTGCAATGGCAACTCATGGCACAAAACCAAACCATATTTGACTTGTGAAATATGAAATTCCTTTACTCTATACACTAGAATCTGAAGGTTGATAGCTGACAAAGTATGAGATTATTGCTCACTCTTTCTCCCAGGCCAGAGCTTTCCCCAGCTTGACAGTGTCGTTATGGTAGTTGTTGACAGGGAACGTGATCACTAGAGCTGTGGCGTTGTTGTAGTTGGTGGCTGCAGTGGGGAAGAAAGATGCAAAGATGACATGGTCAGGGAATTTGTGTTGACAGTAGACACATTTCAATAGACAACTACATTAAACCGTATAAAAACTACAATAAACTATAGTAAATCAATAGCGAAGATACTGAAGGATCGCATATTCCAAGGGATAGATTCAAAGCTGCAAACAGTCAGAGACAGCTAATTACATCCAATTATACACAGGTCAATTATCAAATACCTATTTTTTTGGTATTTTTTTTGGTCTCTGCCTAATAAAAACTATAAAATAAAACTATAAAAACATTTGTGTTTAAACTGACTATATAAAAGGAGTTATGCAATAAAGTTAAGCATTTTTAGCACTGACAAGTTTTCCCAATTCAAACATACAAATAATACACTTAAACATACCCACAGAAAAAGCAGCAAAAAATAAATAAATTGTCCACTGACTAGTACATTATATTTATTTGTGTGATGATGTAAACGCATCCCCACTTACCATCATAGCCTCCCAGGACCAGCCAGGGGAAGACGGGGCCTCCGTAGGTGCCCAGGCAGGGATCATGGAGCACACTGGTGTCGTTGAGGGATGCTGGGGCACTACACAGGAGAGACAGAGAGAATGCTTTAAGAACTGAGGTAATATACACAAATCGATGACTACTATTCACCATTTACAGCTATGAGTATTTACTTGCTGAAGGGAAATGAGGAGAAAGAAAGATATTTTTTAAATGTGCAATATCAGAACCAATCTCTCAATGTGAATGATAGAGTTGAGAGTTGGAGAGGAACTCCAACTAGTATAACCTCATGAGTTCAGCTGCATTCCCCAGGTGCAGATGTCACTAGAGAATGTGTTCTGAGGGCCACCCACCTGACGCAGTAGAGGAAGTGTGTGTGGTAGTCTGCGAAGACGTAGAAGTCATCTCCTATGCTACGGTCCAGCTGTTCGTGGCTGTTCTGGAAGTAGTTGAGAACACTGAGGATGGTACAGTTGTCGTTGTAGGGGGCTAGCGGGGCCAAGCAGATATCCTTTAGGGTCACCTTCTGGTCCCCGTATGAGGCCACTATGTTCTCTATGTCCGTCTGGAGATCCAACACCTGAAAGATGAGAGATTGTTTTTCCCTCTAATTCTTCCACAAACTAAAGCTATAAAATGTCACATCAGAACTAAGGCAAGGACCAAAGATTTTTTCCTGAAGAGAAGAGTCTCCACAATTGGTCTACAAGAGCGAATATATTCTTGGCTCTCAGATAGTTTGAAGCAAATGTCCAGAACCCATAATCCCATTCAAAATGCTACAACAATTCCATCTGAAAGTATCAATCACACATCAATCAATCACCACCCAGCCTAGTTCCTCTACCTAACCCACCTGGTGGAGGACGTCCTTGTTCAGGGGGGCTCCAAAGGGCACGTCATCCCCCGAGGGGTACGGGGAGTAGATGGATTTTGACTGCAATGTGGTGGTGATGATGAGCTGCTCTGCCCTGAAGAAGGGTCCAAAGTGGCTGTCAAAGTAGTCTTTCTCCTGCCTGGCCTGGCTGCTGGGCGAGGACCACAGCTCCACGGGGTCTGTGGTGATCTTCATGCAGACCAGGCCCCCTGAGCATGCGGCCACTACGACCAGGCTGCCCAGGATGACCATGAGGGGCTGCCGTACACAAAACGAGCCCCAGCGGGTAAAGAGGTAACGCAGGGCGTTCTCGAAGCGCTCGCCCACTGTCTCGCCACACGATGCATCCACTGAGACAGAGAGAGGGAAGGCAGAAGGTTACAGGTCAGATTGCAGCAAGAGCAGGTTTGTAGGTGTCTCAATATTGAATATTGTGCTTGATTATTTTACAAGATGAGACAGAGTCACAACTCATGTCAAATAAAATAGTACCTTGTTCAATGTTTTCATTGTTCCGAGAGTGAGGGTTATTGCTGTCCAATATTGGGCCATACTCAGACTCTATCGTCCTTTTTCTAAATAAGAAAAATACACAAGCATTACATACTGCTCCAAAACGGCACTGATTAAAAGTGTGACTGAAATCTCAGCATCAGTGCCCCTCAGTCAGCACCTGTAGCACCAGGCGCCGATCACGGTTCCGATGAAGACAAGGAGGAAGGCCATGTAGGAGATCCACATGATGACGACCATAGCGTCTATGCCCAGGATGGTCCATGGTGGTGGCAGGGGAGGGGGGACAGGCTGGGGGCCACAGGCCTGGCTACAGTCCTGGCAGGAGCAGGGACCAGAACCGTCCTCCAGACCCTCTGTACAGCCGTATGTCTTGTTGTCCATGGGGGTCATACCGGACACTGGCACGTCTGGAGAGGTGGGGGTGGTACGAGGATGTTATTTGTTGTGATCATTAAAAAGGAACGAAGAAAGAATTAGACAGCAGTACTCAATATTGTGTTAATGTACGTATTACATACACTGAACAAAAATATAAACGCAACGCAATGTTTAGTGATGGTCCCATGTTTCATGAGATTAAATAAAACATCCCTGAAAGTTTCCATACGCACAAAAAGCTTATTTCTCTAAAATGTTGTGCACAAATTTGTTTACATCCCTGTTAGTGAGCATTCCTCCTTTGCCAAGATAATCCATCCACCTGACAGGTGTGGCATATCAAGAAGCTGATTAAACAGCATGATCATTACACAGGCGCAACTTGTGCTGGGGACAATAAAATGCCACTCTAAAATGTGCAGTTTTGACACAGAACACCACAGATGTCTCAAGTTTTGAGGGAGCGTGCAATTGGCATGCTGACTGCAGGAATGTCCAGCAGAGCTGTTGCCAGATAATTTAATGTTCATTTCTCTACTATAAACCGCCTCCAACGTCATTTTAGAGAATTTGGCAGTACGTCCAACCGGCCTCACAACCACAGACCACGTGTATGGTGTCGTGTGGGCGAGCGGTGTGCTGATGTCAACTTTGTGAACATAGTGCCCCATGGTGGCGGTGGGGTTTTGGTATGGGGAGGCATAAGCTACGGACAACAAACACAACTGCATTTTATCAATGGCAATTTGAATGCACAAAAATACCGTAGAGTTCCTGAGGCCCATTGTGAAGCCCATTGTTTTTTAAGGTATCTGTGACCAACAGATGTATATCTGTATTCCCAGTCATGTGAAATCAATAGATCAGGGCCTAATGAATTTATTTCAATTGACTGATTTCCTCATATGAACTGTAACTCAGTAAAATCAATGAAATTGTTGAATGTTGCATTTCTATTTTTGTTCAGTGTAATTTCACTGAAACCTGCAACATTTTAAAACAGTGAAATTACAGATCTGATGTACCCTTGTCGGGACATCCAAACCTTGTATGTACAAAGTGCAAATATTCTGTGTTTGTCCACATAATTTCACCTGAGAATATAGGGATGATGGGGAAGGGACTCTGTCCATTGTTGATGTTGAACATGTACTCGATCCAGTTGGTGCCGTTGCAGTCACTGGCGTCTTTCCCACAGAGCAGTGACAAGGCCTTCACGTTACTGGAGGGAGCCTGGACATCCTGACAAGCATTGTACATGGCTGCCAAGAAAGAGGACCAGAATTACATTATACACCTTGGCACTGACCGACATCTGTAGCATTATGTCAACAATAGTTATGCTAGCCAAGGGAAGGGATTGTGTTTTTCCACTCTTCACGCTGTGACCGTCAACTGCATTTTGCCAAATACAGCACAACACAGGGGTGTTAATCTGACCCTTAGTAACCCAAAGAATAGCATAATACAAGGAAATTAAGGAGTTTGTAGAAATCTACTTATCAAGATGTTCACTGGCACTGCTACTCAGTCAGCATACACTACATGACCAAAAGTATGTGGACACCTGCTTGTCGAACATCTCATTCCAAAATCATGGGCATTAATATGGAGTTGGTCCCCCCGTCACTGCTATAACAACCTCCACTCTTCTGGGAAGGCTTTCCACTAGATGTTGGAACATTGCTGCGGGGACTTGCTTCCATTCAGCCACAAGAGCATTAGTGAGGTCGGGCACTGATGTTGGGCGATTAGGCCTGGCTCGCAGTCGGCGTTCCAATTCATCCCAAAGGTGTTCGATGGGGATGAGGTCAGGGCTCTGTGCAGGCCAGTCAAGTTCTTCCACACCAATCTTGACAAACATTTCTGTATGGACCTTGCTTTGTGCACAGGGGCATTGTCATGCTGAAACAGGAAAGGGCATTCTCCAAACTGTTGCCACAAAGTTGGAAGCACAGAATCGTCTAGAATGTAATTGTATGCTGTAGCGTTATGATTTCCCTTCACTGGAACTAAGGGGCCTAGCCCGAACCATGAAAAACAGCCCCAGACCATTCTTCCTCCAAATTTATTTTTACAGATGGCACTATGCAACTATGTCCCCGCCAAACCCAGATTCGTCTGTCGGACTGCCAGATGGTGAAGCGTGATTCATCACTCCAGAGAACTCCTTTCCACTGCTCCAGAGTCCAATGGTGGTGAGCTTTACACCTCTCCAGCCGACACTTGGCATTGCACATGGTGATCTTAGGCTTGTGTGCGGCTGCTCGGCCATGGAAACCCAGTTCATGAAGCTCCCGACGACCAGTTATTGTGCCGACGTTGCTTCCAGAGGCAGTTTGGAACTCGGTAGTGAGTGTTGCAACCGAGGAAAGACGATTTTTACGCGCTACGCGCTTCAGCACTCGGCGGTCCCATTATGTGAGCTTGTGTGGCCTACCACTTCGCGGCTGAGCAGCTGTTGCCCCTAGACGTTTCCACTTAACAATAACAGCACATACAGTTGACCGGGGCAGCTCTAGCAGGGCAGAAATTTGCCGAACTGACTTGTTGGAAAGGTGGCATGCTATGACGGTGCCACGTTGAAAGTCACTGAGCTCTTCAGTAAGGCCATTCTACTGCCAGTGTTTGTCTATGGAGATTGCATGGCTGTGTGCTCGATGTTATACACCTGTCAGCAACGGGTGTGGCTGAAATATCCTAATCCATTATTTTAAAGGGGTGTCCATATACTTTTGTATATTTAGTGTAAGTCTCAAACTGTGATCTAGAGACTGTGCCCACTAGCTGGATAACGACCATATGAGTTGGCTCTGACAGCACAAACAGATCTGGGGCCAGGAAATGTGCCCCCTCCCCTCACCATTGGCAAATGTCTGTCCAATGTAGTACTGGACTTCCACCACATTGGTCTCGTTGGCAGCTGTGTCATTAGTGAACTTGGTTCCATTCATAAAGTGACTCTGGTGGGGGCTGCAGGTTAGCTCACAGAACAGGTTCATCAGGTTGAAGAAACAGGCTGGGCATCTGGAGATGGAAAACACAGAGTCAGGATAAATGCACTTATTATCATCATCATCATCATCATTTATAGAGACCTTTAGAAGGATACAGGTGACAATGATAACATGCCAACAAAGCTACCTTACTGCCAAGGCATCTTGCTAAACTAAATTATAGCTATTACGGGGGTCTGTCCAAGTATGACACAAGTCCTTTTTGCAAAACCACCATGGTACATACCGAGAGAGGAACTGTAGGGGCAACTGAAGGCTCCCTTTCAGAGTCTGGAGCTGCTGGACATCACAGCACAGACTCCGGTTCCCATAGTCATAGCCTGGACACAGCTCCTACACACACACAACAAGAATGGTATAATTTCCATTACCTAACCTGGTTTTGCTAAAGTAAAACATGTGAGAGAGAACACATTTGAACGTAAGTCATGTGTCATTTCAGAAGTTCACAGAAGACATCTTGAGAACCAGTTCAAAGAAAATGTCTATGGTCAACCTTACCGTGAGCAGGTCATGGCCCTCTGCTGGAAGTGGGATGGGCGGTCCTGTATAGTTGCAGTTGTACTTCTTCCCCTGGACCTTCTCGGACTCCCCACACTCACCGTACCACACACAGTGCTGGGCTTGAACCTGAGAGGAGATAGGTAGGCTACTTATCGGAACTTCCAATTGGTGTTCTGTAGGCTACATACAGTGGCTTGCGAAAGTATTCACCCCCCTTGGCATTTTTCCTATTGGAATTAAAATAGATTTTTGGGGGGTTTGTCTCATTTGATTTACACAACATGCCTACCACTTTGAAGATGCAAAATATTTTTTCTTGTGAAACAAACAAGAAAGTCAATACTTTGTAGAGCCACCTTTTGCAGCAATTACAGCTGCAAGTCTCTTGGGGTATGTCTCTATAAGCTTGGCACATCTAGCCACTGGGATTTTTGCCCATTCTTCAAGGCAAAACTGCTCCAGCTCCTTCAAGTTGGATGGGTTCCGCTGGTGTACAGCAATATTTAAGTCATACCACAGATTCTCAATTGGATTGAGGTCTGGGCTTTGACTAGGCCATTCCAAGACATTTAAATGTTGCCCCTTAAACCACTCGAGTGTTGCTTTAGTAGTATGCTTAGGGTCATTGTGCTGCTGGAAGGTGAACCTCTGTCCCAGTCTCAAATCTCTGGAAGACTGAAACAGGTTTCCCTCAAGAATTTCCCTGTATTTAGCGCCATCCATCATTCCTTCAATTCTCACCAGCTTCCCAGTCACTGCCGATGATAAACATCCCCACAGCATGATGCTGCCACCACGCTTCACTGTGGGGATGGTGTTCTCGTGGTGTAGAGGTGTTGGGTTTGCGCTAGACATTTTCCTTGATGGCCAAAAAGCTTAACTTTAGTCTCATCTGACCAGAGTACCTTCTTCCATATGTTTGGGGAGTCTCCCGCATGCCATGGACCTGAATGCCAAAACATTCAGCAGATAAAGGTGCTCAAAGTTGACCCATTTTGCATACCCCACCCTACAATGAGACATGTCTTCATCACTGGAAAAGATAAATGGTTGAGTTTGATATAATTGAAAAGCTTACAAAACACGGTTGTCAAATTATTGTATAATTTATTGAAAAAAATGTTTAATAAAAATGTCCTTTCTTACCTTTAGCGTCAATCATCTAAAAACTTGTACAGTGCATTCGGAATGTATTCAGACCCCTTGACTTTTTCCGCATTTTGTTACGTTACAGACTTATTCTAAAATTGATTAAAATAGTTTTTTCCCCAACTCAATCTACACACAATACACCATAATGACAAAGCAAAAACAGTTGATTTTTGCAAATGTATTAATAATAAAAAAACAGAAATATCACATTTACATAAGTATTCAGACCCTTTCCTCAGTACTTTGTTGAAGCACCTTTGGCAGCGATTCCAACCTTGTGTCTTCTTGGGTATGACGCTACAAGCTTGGCACACTTGTATTTGGGGAGTTTCTCCCATTCTTCTCTGCAGATCCTCTCAAGCCCTGTCAGGTTGGATGGGGAGCGTCGCTGCACAGCTATTTTCAGGTCTTTCCAGAGATGTTCGATCAGGTTCAAGTCCGGGCTCTGGCTGGGCCACTCAAGGACATTCAGAGACTTGTCCCAAAGCCACTCCTGCTTTGTCTTGGCTGTGTGCTTAGGGCCGTTGTCCTGTTGGAAGGTGAACCTTCGCCCCAGTCTGAGGTCCTGAGTGCTCTGGAACAGGTTTTCATCAAGGATCTCTCTGCTGCCACCACCATGCTTCACCATAGGGATGTGTCAGGTTTCCTCCAGGCGTGATGCTTGGCATTCAGGCCAAAGAGTTCAATCTTGGTTTCATCAGACAAGAGAATATTGTTTCTCATGGTCAGAGTCCTTTAGGTGCCTTTTGGCAAACTCAAGCGGGGTGTCATGTGCTATTTACTGAAGAGTGGCTTCCGTCTGGCCATAAAGTCTTGATTGGTGGAGTGCTGCAGAGACATTTACATTTTACATTTTAGTCATTTAGCAGACACTCTTATCCAGAGCGACTTACAGTTAGTGAGTGCATACATTTCCATACTGGCCCACCGTGGGAAACGAACCCGCAATCCTGGCGTTGCAAGCGCCATGCTCTACCAACTGAGCTACAGAGACGGTTGTCCCTCTGGAAGGTTCTCCCATCTCCACATTTCTAAAAACCTGTTTTTGCTTTTTCATTATGGGGTATTGTGTGTAGATTGACAGGGACATTTTTTTATTTAATCAATTTTAGAATAAGGCTGTAACGTAACAAAATGTGGAAAAAGGAAAGGGGTCTGAATACTTTCCGAAAGCACTGTATACTTAAAAAAATTCATATTAGCATTCGTTGTAGCTTAGACCCTGTTTCACATCATCTGTTGTGCCTGCCATCAGTTGAGACACAGCTTGCTCTGGAATACAGGGTGGGTGTCATTTAAATCATAGAAATATAATTCATAGATTCAAAGATGGTCGTCAGTCCACCATCAAATTACAATTTAAACGGTCATGTCTATTCTCTATAATTTCAATAGGTTTTCCTATGGAGGATTGACAGTATAATTTAAAACAGATATTCCCATTCAAGTCAACATTCTCTGATGTCTGGACCTACAACCATCTTTGTGGTACCATTTGAAAGTTGAAATTAAAATTATATTCCCATTTTAGTACATTCATCAGCCAAAACGTGACACCCACCCTGTATTCAAGAGCATGTTGTCTCTCAACCAATGACGGGCACAACACACACCTCAGATGACAGAAAATAGGGTCTAAGCTACAACATATACACATTTTTTGATAATTGACATTTAAAGGTTAAATAATGAAATATTGTGTCTTTTAAAAAATGTATCTAGAAATTATTTAATAGTTTGACAACTCTGTTTGTAAGCTTTAAATTATATCAATTTCAACCATTTATCTTTTCCAGTGATGAAGACATGGATGTGTCATGGTATGGTGGGGTATGCAAAAGGAGTCACCATGGAGCACCTTTATCTCTTGAAGGTTTTGGTCACATTCTGAGCACTTCTACTATGGACAAATATGTGTGGAAGGTTTCATTTCATTCAAATCAAAAGGGTTGCTGTCAAAAAGTGATAGAATTCAAATGATTTACCCAAACCCAAATGATATCATTGCTAAATTAAAGCAGAAGCGAGTTGACATCTTGTGCACCTTGGGGTTATCGTCACTATTTTCTCTGTACCACATCTGAGTGTAATATTAACCTACTATGCACCTCGAACGGCCCTGTGTTTCAGATCCTAAAATAAAACCTTCACTTCTGCAAATCAGAGGTCTTCCGCTTTCCAATTTTAATCTACTCTTGACGGTTGACTTCCTAGCACGAATGTATCTTGGTTGTACTGACTGATCATGCATAGTACACACTGCGCCCTGTTCTTTTGCATATGTCACTCGACAAACTTGGTTGGTTCCTTTATTGTCACTGTCCGGTGTTTCATGTGAATCACAGTAACATGCACTCTACGACCAGACTGAACTCACTAATTACATGTTGCTAATGGCATATTACTTCCAACGTGTCTCTCATCAGTTATTACCGAGTGGCGCAGCGGTCTAAGGCACTGCATCTCAGTGCTTGAGGCGTCACTACAGACCCCCTGGTTCGATTCCAGGCTGTATCACAACCGGCCGTGATTGGGAGTCCAATAGGGCAGCGCACAATTGGCCCAGCGTCGTCCGGGTTTGGCCGGTGTAGGCAGTCATTGTAATTAAGGATTTGTTCTTAACTGTCTTGCCTAGTTAAATAAATAAAGGTTAAATAAATAAAGGTTAAATAAATAAATTACACTGGCATTTAAAGAGGGGTGTGTTTGAAGACTTTAATGCACTTATTTTCTGCCTTTTCTGTGACCAGACCTTGTCTGTGCTCCTCCTAGTCTAAAGCCTTGTTCACATTGCTGAGCCTACACCACTGCGTACACACCCCCGTTGCTACTATGACAACTTGCGTAGCCATAGATAGACACAACGAGGCATGTCTTAATGTGACCACGCCTCCGAGTAGGGTACAGCAGTACGAACCCACAACCCATGCTCTACCAACTGAGCTACATCCCTGCCGGCCATTCCCTCCCCTACCCTGGACAATGCTGGGCCAATTGTGCGCCGCCCCATGGGTCTCCCGGTCGCGGCCGGCTACGATAGAGCCTGGATTAGAACCAGGATCTCTAGTGGCACAGCTAGCACTGCGATGCAGTGCCTTAGACCACTGCGCCACTCCTAACCGTCTGTATTCTTTTTTAAAATATTATTCAATAGAAAAATGTGCATATGCTTGGTTGGTCATTTTTAACATTCTTCCATGTCGTCTTAAATCAACAAACTACATACCTAAAAACACTTTTATTCTAAAACGTAAAAATGTTAGCATGATCAGAGACTGTCGCATGGAACCTACATCACGATTATCAGCCAAAGAGCCGAAAAGCTGTGGTGTATTCATTACGGAAACCGTTTACCATTGAAGAACAAAACGGAAGCAAACAGAGCAAAACTAGAGTTTCTATTGTACAAATTCAGGTAGGTCCTTCCCCGTTTCGTTCCATTTCCTTCAGTTTAAGAAACACTTTGCAACAGAATACGTCCCTGTTGCGTACCATTTTTGTTTGAACAATAGTAGGAGAAAAGACCACCAAATTAAGTTTCATCAACTGCTCAAGGACCAGGTTAGACGAACCTCATCGGTTCAGGCTATTACGCCGTGGTGATGGAAAGCTGTGGCCTACAGTTACTCAATAAATTTAGCTACAGTGCATTCGGAAAGTATTCAGACCCCTTTACTTTTTCCACATTTTGTTACGTTACAGCTTTATTCTAAAATGTGTTAAATTGTTTTTTCCCCACTCATCAATCTACACACAATACCCCATAATGACAAAGCAAAAAACAGGTTTAGAAATGTTTGCAAATTTATAATAAAAAACGGAAATATTACATTTACATACAGTAAGTATTCAGACCCTGTACTCAGTACTTTGTTGAAGCACCTTTGGCAGCGATTACAGCCTCGAGTCTTCTTGGCTATGACGCTACAAGCTTGGCACACCTGTATTTGGGGAGCTTCTCTGCAGATATGCCAAATAAGTTAAAAAACTACTTGAGGGCAAATAAATCAGATTTGACCATTCACACAAGTCGCATGGCCTCGAACCATATTTGTATCCGATTTCAAACCACCTACAAAAGTGATTTGAAATGTGGCTTGAAATATCTGATTCCATGTGCTTTTTGGCTGGCTGTCCAGACTGCAGGAAAAATAACAGATTCGAATCTGATATGATTTAGATTTGTATTTGAGTAACTTCAAACTGACAATGTGAACAAGGCTTAAGCCTCTGTTCAGAGTCTGACACATTGTGTTTCTATGTGGGGCGAAGTTCAAAAGTTACCCGCCATCCACCACCAAACCAGCTGCCTAGGAGGAGGATGGCACACGGAACAGGCTAAGTAATGTCAAATGAAATTGTATTGGTCGCGTACACATATTTGCAGATGTTATCGCAGGTGCAGCGAAATGCTTGTGTTTCTAGCTCCAACAGTGCAGTAATACCTAGCGATACAAAACAATACACAAATCCCCCAAATATAAATAAATGTCTGGTTAAAGCAGGGAAATCCCGAAGAGCAACTCCAGTTACTTCCTTGACGATACAGGTCTCCCATTACAGTCGTTTTCAGTATCCAACATTTGTGTATTGCTACCCCATATAGCACTGTAGCCAAACATTCTGTATGTTAAAGTTAATTGCCCTTTTGCTGCATGTTGTTGTGAAGTGTATGGGAAATGATTTGACTATAGGAATGAGGTGGACTGATCAACTTATCTTATGGATGCAAATGACTGCGCGAGTACAAAGATAGCGCTTGTCAATTTAGACAATGGGCTATTGAATTCCATTCCACGAGAGAAAATCTGATCAAAACATGACAGTTGTGTTTGTTGGATTCATGTATTTTTAGCAAAAGTTGTTTTATATTGAAGCAGGAGATGGAGGACGCGCATCAGTGGCTTTGAAGATGTCTCACTCTCACTTGAATCAGAGTACAGATTTTTGCATGTAAGCCCATGTCACGCAAATATTTGATTTGAGATAAACAGAGGTGGTTATTTGCTTTACCTTGCTGAGTAGCTAACGTTAGCTGCATTTGACGAATGAGTTTCGAGCTACATGACAATCCCGTGACAAGTGACGCAAAATATTTCGTAATGTCTGGGCGGTTTGCTTACAAGCTAGCTCAAAGAGCCATAATTAGCTTAGCCAGGAATCTCCTAAACAAGGGTTCCCCAACTGGTGTTTTTACAATCTTATGTCCAACAATAAAAAAGAACAATTTGGTTTTGTTCTTTTTTTAATTGTTGGACATAAGACTGTAAAAACAACAGCAAATCAGCTCCAAGTGACTTTACATTTTGGAAATCAGTTCCAAAGTATTGCCAAACAATAGATATATGTGATCGTATACAAATATAAGCAAGGTTTTAAATTACTATGTTTTAGTCAAATATATATTGCAGTCTACAAATTATTTGTAATCATGTTCCGGTCCCCTGACCATCCGCTCAATAAGAGATCGTCCAACGGCTGAATCTAGTTGATGATCCCTGTCCTAACACGGAGCACGATCACATGATGTCCAAAACTAGCTGCTTGTACAATTTGTAGCTGGGAACTGAATCTAGTTTATTGATGCTACCTAACACTAACTAGCTAGTTACGTTAGCAAGATAATTTACGCTGAACAAACACACCACCTTGTAAACATGAACAGGACTTGCTTTGGGTAAGCGAACTTGCTAGCTTTTTGACACTGATTTAGCTCGCTTGACACACTTTAGTTAGTTATTAGGGGTGTGCCGTAGTAGCGTTAGCGTTACCGGTGAATGAATCAACAAAGCAAGCTAGCAAACGCTTACTGCAAGCAACCGGCAGCTTGCTAACCATACGCAACAAGAAGAGATTAGCTAGCTAGCTAGCTCAAGAAGTCTATAGAAAGCTATTTAATACGTAGGTGGACTTACCCATTTATAATGCCCCTCTGTCAAAATTATGAAGAGGAAAAATAAACATAAATTGCTTCTTTCTGATAAGAGCCCCATCCCTCTTACTGTCACAAATACTTCACTGGCATTCCAACTAATGACTATCGTTATAGTTAGCAATATGAACCCCCAAAAAAATCGGCGTTTCCTGTTATTGCTCTAGTCTTCTTCATTACGACATTGGTGACTGGAGAACAACCATTTGGCACACTGCTGCCACCTAAAGGATTGGAAAGTACGAGCTCTAGTCACATTGAAATGTTTTTTTTTTTTTTACTTTGACACATGTTTTGTTTTTCAACAAGAAACCCTTTAATTATCTTGTTTGTTCAGCTAAATAAAACAGGTTGAAAAACACTCTCAGATGAGCTGTTGAACAGTGTAAATATGTCTTTAAAGAAAACGAGAAATAGTTAAATATAAAAGTTTTATTCATTTTCACTTTGAAATGAAAATTATAGTTCATGAATAAGTGTATATTTATATATAAAGTGGCAAGACCATTTAGATGAGGAATGTTGATAGGATAATTTATAGGTGACCATATTGAGTATATTGTACACAGCATAATCTCACATTTATCTGTACATGTACCTTTGTCGAACAGCAGGCTCTCAAATGTCAAGTAACTATTTCATATATTCCTTTAAAACTAGGAAAGAGATTCATTTTGAAAGTTTGAGTTCCTGCAAGAGTGCAAGACTTTAAAGCTGTTAGAAGATTTACAGATGTAGTGTCAGAACTAAAGACCCAACTGTACAAAACAATAATAAGCACAGATGTACTAATATTGATGCTTTTACACTGGGGCACCAACAGGGGACAGTGTATCTCCCATCTGGCCATATAATAAAGGCTATAGAGCACTCAAATTAAAATCTGGACCTCGAAGCCAGTTTCACTGCTTTTTTCATTATTTCCCTCTAATCAGAGACTGATTTAGACCAGGGACACCAGGTGGATGAAATGAATTATCAGGTAGAACAGAAAACCAGTAGGCTCCCGACCTCAGTGTAAGATTTGAATACCCCTGCTATAGAGCCTTCAGCAGAGTCATCTCTAGCAACATTTGACATTGTTGTGTCCTCATGAACCCCTCCTTCAGAAAGAGTGCCGTCATGATTCAGAAGTTCCTCCATCAATGAACTCCATGGACCAGCCACCATCAGACTGATGAGAGCCTCCTCCTTCCCACTTCTAACACCAACGTTCAGCAACATTTGACTCCAGTGGGTCTCAAACTGCAGGTTCCACACAGAAGAGCCCAGACATCTAACTGTCGTTCTAACAGTTTCCAGCCCTTAAGCTGTGGAAGCTAAATATCCAATAATACTATGTACTCAATACACCAATCCTGTATCAGTGACATCTTTAAGTACCGTTTATGTGTAGGCAAGAAAAGGGTGTGCTGCCACATATAATAGTATTTCTGGAGCATCTGATACCAAGGATTGAAGGATACACTATTTTGTCTAGTAATAGTGTTTCTCCTTTTATACATTCTGATCACAACTTTTCATTGTGCAACATGACAACTCTTATGGGTTTCCGATAGGGGCTACAGTATCTCATAGGCCTAAGGTTTTCTCTTGGTTGTTTGAACACAATGGAGTGGAATACACCCAGACCTAGAGCCTCATTTCTATCACATGATTCACATCTCTATCTGTTCAGACTCAGTTTGAAATGGAAGAGGTTTTGGAATGAGGAGAGTTTCGCAGTACTATACAATACTACAACTGGCGAAACAAAATGGAAAGCTGCACTTATCTCACTTCTGGCTTCTTTAGGCAGGGATAAATACAATGCAAAGTACAATCCAATCCATGGTACTGCTACCCCTCCTAAACAAAGACCTCATGTCTTCTCTCAGTAGGATAGAGAGCCTTATTCCCTGGTGTCTCATTCCCTCCACAGTGGGAGTAGAGGGGATAATAGGACTCAGTTTGGGCCCAGGTACTCTGCGTTCTCTGCGGCCGGGATGTGGGTCTTGATGGAGGGGGTGAAGTCCTGCTGGTAGTCTGGGTTATCTATACTGTTCTGGGGCTGGTATTTCTGGACGCAGTGGAGACCACCATTGGAAGTGGGGGAGAGGCCATTGCAGGTGGGAGAGAGGAGACCATTGGACATGGGGTAATGGCCGTTAGCAGTTGGGTTGAGGCCATTGGAGGTGATGGGGGAGATGCCATTGGAGGTGGTCGGGGAGAGGAGGGGGGGCTGGAGGGTGTTGAGGTACTCAGGCCCAACCGCCCCGTTCTTATAGCAGTTCAGGTACTCTGCCTCTGTGTCGTCTGAGGAGATGGTGGGGAGGAGGGTGCGAGGGGGACCAGGGTGCTGGTATACAGGGTTCATCATGTCCGAAACTCCGTTCTGGTTAATGTAGTCTGTGGGGGCAAAATTACAGGAGTTACTTACTACAGCAGGAAAACAAGCCCTCTGTGTACTAAGTGGACATACAGTGAATGAAACGTTAAATTGTAGTTTTGTAAGCAATGACAGAGGTGCTCTACTTGGAATATGAACTACAGCTATTGCCCAGCAGAGGTCACTCTTCCTTTCAAAATAATACATGACTGTTTTATTTTAAAAGGAAGGTGTATCACTATATTACATTTACCAGACGCTCTTATCCAGAGCGACTTACAGGAGCAATTAGGGTTAAGAGCACATCGACAGATTTTTCACCTAGTCGGCTCGGAGATTAGAACCAGCGACCTTTCGGTTACTGGCACAACGCTCTTAACCACTAAGCTACCTGCCGCCCCATTATATCCAATGACATTAGCCATGTTCTGGGGTTAAGACCCTTTGGGAGGTAAAGGAGGATACTTGCCTGGAGCTGGCTGGAAGGCGTGGTCCAAGAACCTGTCTGTGGGGTCAGCAATGTACCGGAGAACCATGCTCCCTTCTCTGACTGGGAACCCGTTCTAGGTAAAATAAAAATGTTGTTGACCCAAAGCCACACCTTAACTGCAAGTATCCAATGAATTAGAGATCAGTTGTTTTGAATGGTGAAAGACTATGTCAATACTGCAAAGTTTCCTTTTCAATACACCTCAATGTGCATTTGTGATGGTTACTGACTCTCTTACCCCATTTCTGCTGTGGCACAGTCCAATGCTGCTGTTCAATGTGCTGTTCTGGCTCTGAAACACAGATTCACACTCAGGTCAACACTTCCATTTACATCTGAACACACATGGTAAAATCCCACAAAAACACATACTCATTACTGTAGACATACTTCTTATAAGCTCTTGGTAGTTCTTTACAGTAATGTTTCGAAAGGTCAAACCTTTTAATTTCATAAATGTGTATGAAGAAGATGGTAAAATAAAAGCAACCACAATGAATAAATAAAAAGAGTGACAAAACAGCTGAGACATATTTCATTATTTTCGACAGGCTGAATAAGAGGAAATGGGACTAAGTTAAACAGGCGACCATCTGTGTAGTGAACCAAACGCTGCTATTATAAAAATCAGGTTCCTGCACTTGTATTCTGCCAGAAAAATATTTAATAAGTAGGTCTGCCTGCAAAAGTAATCAAAGTTGAAAGCTTATGGAGTAACCAGCCGGCTTTCAGTGGCAGGCATAAGTTCCTAGATATACGGCCAACACTGGACCTCTTGGAGATGAGTCTTAAGACAGACAGAGAAGGAAAGAGAGATGATTTCTCCTCATCTTAAATGCCATTAATCAAGGGGCACCTGGGAGGAAGCAGGGGTGAGGGGGGAGAACAGAAATAGGACGGGGGAAGAAGAAGAGTACCCCTGATGACAATTTAACAGGAAAGATTGGGTGATTGAGGGGAGTCTGGTTCAAGCCAGGTATGACCCGGTATGAACGCCCACGTAAATGTAATTTACTCTGTTTCCTCCCCAGCCTACGTACACCATGATTCAATTTCACCACAATGGCAACAGGGGCTAACTATGAACTTGAACTGGGAGACGCAGTATCAACATGACCTGACCTGGTTTCATCTTGTTAAATACAGGATAAATAAATAAACAAAGAGAATGTTCTAGCCTTTGCAGAAACAATTCACCACAAGGTTGTTGGTTCTAATCCAGGGTGTAGGGAAACCTAAATTGCCTCCAGTAGTCTAAATTGCCCAATTACGTCCATTTTGGAGGTGGATAACAACATTCTGCAGACCCTTCTTTATAAAAGAACAGAGAAGAGCTGTGAGCATAAAAAAGTGAGACATAATGGAATCACTTTTCTTTGATTCAGTGCAATGATGTCATATTATCCAGTTCCTGTAATAGACTAAAAAACTATTCTCTGCGTTAGAAATGAGCGCAGAGACAGAGAGCCAGTGGCTGGTGGAAACCTTTTCTTTGGACTGGTTTACCGGATTCAGACTCCTGGACTTATCCCCATTGAACATGCATTTTAGTCTAGTCGTAGACTATGTCCGGGAAATTGCCTCTTTTTCAGTTACAAGTGTCTGCCACATAGCAGTAGATGATGGCTAGCCTAGTTGATGTGTTATTGTACCATATAATGTAGGAGCTGTGTGCTGAAGGTGCTGAGGTATATATTACTATTATTGTACCATAGAGTATAGGAGCTGGGTACGGGATGTACTGGGGCTACTGAAGAAGCCATGCTGAGGCACCAGGTACTCGTCTGCATCCACAGCATCTTCCATGTCCTCTCCACTGATCAGACTGCGGTAGAACTTGTTGTCGGTGGGGCTGGGGAGGTGCATCCGGTCGTCACCCTGGAAGAGACACACACAACTCACCATCAGTACCAAAAGACCAGTCAGAAAGAATGATAGAGTAGCTAGGTGGTTATTCACTAACCTTACAGTGTCTGAGGGAGTCTAATAGGTTTGTGTTGTGTGTGACTCTACAGTTATTCCTGACAAAGGAGTTAAAATGCTTACCTGGATGACAAGGTAACGTGGGGGATCCCGCGCCATCTTGGAAAACTCCGCTATCAGCTCCCGGAAACGAGGCCTGCTGTCTGCGTCGATCATCCAACATTTGACCATGATCATATAGACGTCTATGGTACAGATGGGAGGCTGGGGCAGCCGCTCCCCTTTCTCCAGCACCCCTGCTATCTCATTGGCTGGGATGCCGTCATAGGGCTTGGTCCCAAACGTCATCAGCTCCCACACGGTCACACCTAAACAGAGGTACAGTGAAACAGATTGAGGCACAATCATTGACATAATCGCAGTTAAAAACATTAATTACTGTCACACTTAATGATAGTGGCACAATCTCAGTTCAAGTTCAATCACTAGGGAAGATGACTGTTTTCATTCCAGAAAAGAGGACAGGCAGATATCAACACAATGTTAAGTTAGTTTCCAAAACATTCCACAGTCAACATCACTAAGTTGGATGTGTCCTTAGGAGTGGGAGTTGTCAAGTTCCGTTGGTGTTGGAGCAGTTTGAAAGGGAAAAGGAGAAGAGGATGGAAAGACAGGAGGAGGAGGGCTGGCTGCTGCTACTGATGTCTTTGCCTTGTAGAACGGAAGACACGATCCAACCTCAGGGGACAGGATCTGGAGACTGGCCCGCCGAGCATGTGTGTGTCTGTGTGCAGGCTTGCGTGTGTCTAAACTAGGGGTGGGGGGTGTGTTGGGGACTTGAGAAAGTTGAGGTTTCAATGTTTTTTTGACAAGACACTGTTTTCTTTGACAAGATACCCGTTTCTCTCATCTCCCAGGCTCTAGCAAACCAATATCCCTATCTGGACCTGATTCTAACAGATCTACATGATCCATAATCATTATTTATGTATCTGGAGTTACACAAGCAATGTAGTTAATTCTGACACGATGCAGCATTGACATGTTAGTGTTTTGGCAGAATGTAAAGGTATTAGTGCATTAATCCTATTAAATAGTGTAAATGTATGTTCTTCTGACTTACCATAGCTCCACACGATGTATGTTCTTCTGACTTACCATAGCTCCACACGATGTATGTTCTTCTGACTTACCATAAATCCACACGATGTATGTTCTTCTGACTTACCATAGCTCCACACGATGTATGTTCTTCTGACTTACCATAGCTCCACATTATGTATGTTCTTCTGACTTACCATAGCTCCACACGATGTATGTTCTCCTGACTTACCATAGCTCCACATTATGTATGTTCTTCTGACTTACCATAGCTCCACACGATGTATGTTCTTCTGACTTACCATAGCTCCACACGATGTATGTTCTCCTGACTTACCATAGCTCCACACCATGTATGTTCTCCTGACTTACCATAGCTCCACACGATGTATGTTCTTCTGACTTACCATAGCTCCACACGATGTATGTTCTCCTGACTTACCATAGCTCCACATTATGTATGTTCTTCTGACTTACCATAGCTCCACACAATGTATGTTCTTCTGACTTACCATAGCTCCACATTATGTATGTTCTTCTGACTTACCATAGCTCCACATTATGTATGTTCTCCTGACTTACCATAGCTCCACACGATGTATGTTCTTCTGACTTACCATAGCTCCACATTATGTATGTTCTTCTGACTTACCATAGCTCCACACGATGTATGTTCTCCTGACTTACCATAGCTCCACATTATGTATGTTCTTCTGACTTACCATAGCTCCACATTATGTACAGTGGGGAAAAAAAGTATTTAGTCAGCCACCAATTGTGCAAGTTCTCCCACTTAAAAAGATGAGAGAGGCCTGTAATTTTCATCATAGGTACACGTCAACTATGACAGACAAAATTAGAAAAACAAATCCAGAAAATCACATTGTAGGATTTTAATGAATTTATTTGCAAATTATGGTGGAAAATAAGTATTTGGTCAATAACACAAGTTTCTCAATACTTTGTTATATACCTTTGTTGGCAATGACACAGGTCAAACGTTTTCTGTAAGTCTTCACAAGGTTTTCACACACTGTTGCTGGTATTTTGGCCCATTCCTCCATGCAGATCTCCTCTAGAGCAGTGATGTTTTGGGGCTGTCGCTGGGCAACACAGACTTTCAACTCCCTCCAAAGATTTTCTATGGGGTTGAGATCTGGAGACTGGCTAGGCCATTCCAGGACCTTGAAATGCTTCTTACGAAGCCACTCCTTCGTTGCCCGGGCGGTGTGTTTGGGATCATTGTCATGCTGAAAGACCCAGCCACGTTTCATCTTCAATGCCCTTGCTGATGGAAGGAGGTTTTCACTCAAAATCTCACAATACATGGCCCCATTCATTCTTTCCTTTACACGGATCAGTCGTCCTGGTCCCTTTGCAGAAAAACAGCCCCAAAGCATGATGTTTCCACCCCCATGCTTCACAGTAGGTATGGTGTTCTTTGGATGCAACTCAGCATTCTTTGTCCTCCAAACACGACGAGTTGAGTTTTTACCAAAAAGTTATATTTTGGTTTCATCTGACCATATGACATTCTCCCAATCCTCTTCTGGATCATCCAAATGCACTCTAGCAAACTTCAGACGGGCCTGGACATGTACTGGCTTAAGCAGGGGGACACGTCTGGCACTGCAGGATTTGAGTCCCTGGCGGCGTAGTGTGTTACTGATGGTAGGCTTTGTTGCTTTGGTCCCAGCTCTCTGCAGGTCATTCACTAGGTCCCCCATGTTGTTCTGGGATTTTTGCTCACCGTTCTTGTGATAATTTTGACCCCACGGGGTGAGATCTTGCGTGGAGCCCCAGATCGAGGGAGATTATCAGTGGTCTTTTATGTCTTCCATTTCCTAATAATTGCTCCCACAGTTGATTTCTTCAAACCAAGCTGCTTACCTATTGCAGATTCAGTCTTCCCAGCCTGGTGCAGGTCTACCATTTTGTTTCTGGTGTCCTTTGACAGCTCTTTGGTCTTGGCCATAGTGGAGTTTGGAGTGTGACTGTTTGAGGATGTGGACAGGTGTCTTTTATACTGATAACAAGTTCAAACAGGTGCCATTAATACAGGTAACGAGTGGAGGACAGAGGAGCCTCTTAAAGAAGAAGTTACAGGTCTGTGAGAGCCAGAAATCTTGCTTGTTTGTAGGTGACCAAATACTTATTTTCCACCATAATTTGCAAATAAATTCATAAAAAATCCTACAATGTGATTTTCCGGATTTTTTTTTTCAATTTGTCTGTCATAATTTATGTGTACCTATGATGAAAATTACAGGCCTCTCTCATCTTTTTAAGTGGGAGAACTTGCACAATTGGTGGCTGACTAAATACTTTTTTTCCCCACTGTATGTTCTTCTGACTTACCATAGCTCCACACGATGTATGTTCTTCTGACTTACCATAGCTCCACACAATGTATGTTCTCCTGACTTACCATAGCTCCACACCATGTATGTTCTCCTGACTTACCATAGCTCCACACGATGTATGTTCTTCTGACTTACCATAGCTCCACACGATGTATGTTCTCCTGACTTACCATAGCTCCACATTATGTATGTTCTTCTGACTTACCATAGCTCCACACAATGTATGTTCTTCTGACTTACCATAGCTCCACATTATGTATGTTCTTCTGACTTACCATAGCTCCACATTATGTATGTTCTCCTGACTTACCATAGCTCCACACAATGTATGTTCTTCTGACTTACCATAGCTCCACATTATGTATGTTCTTCTGACTTACCATAGCTCCACATTATGTATGTTCTCCTGACTTACCATAGCTCCACACGATGTATGTTCTCCTGACTTACCATAGCTCCACACGATGTATGTTCTTCTGACTTACCATAGCTCCACATTATGTATGTTCTTCTGACTTACCATAGCTCCACATTATGTATGTTCTTCTGACTTACCATAGCTCCACATTATGTATGTTCTCCTGACTTACCATAGCTCCACACGATGTATGTTCTTCTGACTTACCATAGCTCCACACGATGTATGTTCTTCTGACTTACCATAGCTCCACACGATGTATGTTCTTCTGACTTACCATAGCTCCACATTATGTATGTTCTTCTGACTTACCATAGCTCCACACCATGTATGTTCTTCTGACTTACCATAGCTCCACATTATGTATGTTCTCCTGACTTACCATAGCTCCACATTATGTATGTTCTTCTGACTTACCATAGCTCCACACCATGTATGTTCTTCTGACTTACCATAGCTCCACATTATGTATGTTCTTCTGACTTACCATAGCTCCACACGATGTATGTTCTTCTGACTTACCATAGCTCCACACCATGTATGTTCTCCTGACTTACCATAGCTCCACATGATGTACTGTATGTTCTCCTGACTTACCATATCTCCACACGATGTATGTTCTTCTGATTTACCATAGTTCCACACCATGTAAGTTCTCCTGACTTACCATAGCTCCACATGATGTACTGTATACATCTACATTTACGTCATTTAGCAGACGCTCTTATCCAGAGCGACTTACAAATTGGTGCATTCACCTTATGATAGCCAGTGGGACAACCACTTTACCATTTTTTAATTCTCCTGACTATGTATGTATGTTCTCCTGACTTACCATAGCTCCACACGTCACTTTGATGTGTATATGTCCGGTGGAGGATGGACTCCAGTGCCATCCATTTGATTGGTACCTGCAGAGAAAGGGTTCTCATGACTTAGGGCTCACTGTGCAAGACAAACCTGAGGTAGTTCTTCCAGATGGCTAATACAACATTAGGTATGTAGGTAAAGTATTGCATCTGTGTTATGGACAGATTATCATAGGTTGGGTAAGGGATGGAGATAATGACAACAACATAGATTATCACTATCATACTATCATACTATCATACTATCATACTATCATACTATCATAGTCAAAAGGGGATTATAATATCATATTTACGCTACAAAAAATGTGTTTCTTGTGTTACATTACTTCACAGTAATTCAATTAAAATCAAACTATTTTCTTTACAGTAATGACAAGAATGAGGAGATTGGGCAGACCTTTCCTCCTTCTGCGTGGTACTCCTTCTCGTCAGCATTGAGGAGTTTGGCCAGGCCGAAGTCAGTGATCTTGACATGCTGAGGGGTCTTCACCAGGACATTCCTCGCTGCCAGGTCACGATGCACCAGGTGATGCTCCTCCAGGTAGCTCATCCCCTGGGATCAACCACAGGTGAAAGGTCAAATGAGGAGGTAGAAGTCTACGTCCATACATGGGGCCTGTTCGATTACTACTGAAAATTAAGGAAGCATTCTAACAGTATTCACATTTTTGAATGACTCGTTGTTTGATTAGGTTTTAAAGAGGTCAACAAGAGGTCAAATGAGGTTTGAACTGTAGGGGTCTATAGGAGTCTATACATGGCCATACCAGACGTTCCAATGAATCCTGTTTGATTAAATACCATACACTGTGACTCATGGGTAGTCAGAAATGAGGGTCAGGAAAACTCAGGGCCTCATCATAGTCTGGGTGCCATTCATCAGTAAGTTGGATGTGTCCTTAGGAGTGGGAGTTGTCAAGTTCCATTAGTGTTCGAGCAGTTTGAAAGGGAAAAGGAGGATGAGGAAGTACGTGAAAATGACTTCAACCAGGAGGTGAACCCAGCATTTTGTGGTTTGAAATTCCAAATGTAACCGTAACAGGAGTAAATAAGAACACATATTTTCACAAACTCACACCCTTTCATTCATTTTATTTTGGTTAGTTGGAAAATGAAAACTGCGTCTTGGAAAATCACTGCAATTAAAAAAACACTTTCCGGTCGATGACTGTTTAAATGCAACTTAGTCTTACCTTGGCTATCTGTACACACCAGTTGAGGAGGTACTGGGATCCTATGTTGTCCTTGTTCTCCTTGACATAGTCCAGCAGACAGCCGTAGGGCATGAGCTGGGTGACCAGCTGGACTGTGGAGGTCAGGCAGATGCCCAGTAGACGACAAACATGGGGGTGGTCCACACTGGCCATCACATAGGCCTCCTACAGTCAGATAGATACAGTACCAACATTTACTACAGGCCAAGAAGGAGGGCATCACTACTCTGCTCCACACTAGTAATCACATTATAGGCTTTCTACAAAACACACAAACAGTACAGTACAGTACAGTATACAGTACAGTACACAGTACAGTATAGTATACAGTACAGTACAGTGCAGTACAGTACAGTATACAGTACAGTATACAGTACACAGTACAGTATAGTATACAGTGCAGTACAGTGCAGTACAGTACAGTATACAGTACAGTATACAGTACACAGTACAGTATAGTATACAGTGCAGTACAGTGCAGTACAGTACAGTGCAGTACAGTACAGTATACAGTACAGTATACAGTGCAGTACAGTGCAGTACACAGCATTTAGGGCTAGGGATGGTGGCATCATTCAACTGTGAGTTCATAAAACCAACATCCAGTAGTGATATCTAAACACAACATGAGCATTTCATAACAACTCACAGCTTAAAAGACATTGACACTGATCAGAAAAATATGTCAAAACTTAGTGAATACTTTAAAGAGAGCTCTTGACCTTATGACAAGAGGTCAAGCACAACATCACTGCAAAACCTCAGCTGTCCACGCGCTCCATGAAGTCTGACACTGAATATTCACATGACTGTGTCAGACCTGGGTTCAAAAAGCATTTTCAATCATACAAATACTTAAGAGCGTTTACGTGAGCCTGGCTGGAGTGCCAGGTGGGTGGAGTTTGAGCTTTTGGGAATATTATATTGGTTCAACAATGCCAGGAAAGCTAAATCAAGCCCAGCCAAAGTATTTGAAAGATTTCCAATACTATTTGAACCCAGGTCTGGATTGTGTTTTTTAACTGTGGTTACTGGAAGAGATTCTAAATTCCTTTCCAGAACACCTTAACCTTGAATTAGTATCCTCCTCCCACGCCCAACCCTGGACCAAAGCTTCTCAATGAGTTAATCCCATTTCCTACGCCCCCATCAAGAGGTCGCTGACTAGAAACCTGACACCATTTTCAAGCTAAATGTTGTCATTATTTCAGCTTCTTCCTAAATGGAAGAGCATGTGCTTGGAATTAGACTATTAGAGGAAACGTGACACCTAAATTGGCCAGTAACATGCAATAATACTGAGTGTATTATGCCGCTAAATTAGGTCAAAATACTAATTTGTCAAAGAATTGTTTAGTTTGAAAGTACATGTACAGTATGGTATGGATAACCATCAATGACAGTATGATACCATACTGTGCCTAACAGCACTAACTTAGATTCTACTGTAAATTAGATATAGAATGTCTTTATATTTGGAAGATAACAGTTTCTAACTCCCATGAACAAACATCTTAGAGTGAAGTGATATAGAGTGATATAACTCACGTCCAAGATCTCCTTGTTGGCTTTAGGTGATGTGGCTTCTCTTAAAACCTTGATGGCCACAGGGATCTTCACATCCTCTCCTTCAGGGACCCACAGACCCTGGACAGGACAGATAGTAGGGTTTTTTAACAGGCTAACATGAGATATATGTGTCAGTGTGTGTACTTTGAACATTTCTTGAAATATTTTATTGTTACAGTAGAATGTGGGAATGGTAAAATAACTAATAATGACTGGAGGGTGAGAGTGGATTGATGCATGATGTGGTGTGTTAAATATGTGGCTGTTAATTGAAAAACTGACAACAGATGTAGATGTGTCTAAAGGTGTTGGTTTATATTCAGTCTGAACACACATTCCCCATAAGTTCCTTAAGTACAGTACCACAGTACAATCCATGAAACTGGAGTTCCAGAATGAAACCTAGAAAACGTGAGCATTTGTATTTACCTTGTAGACAGTGCCGAAGGCCCCTGATCCCAACACTTTGATCTTCTTAAACTCGGTCTCCTTCAGAATACGGAGCAGAGCCTGGTTGGGCGCCTCACCACTGGGAGTCAGCGGTTCAACTAACTGTAGATGCGGATAAGGATTGTTTACTTTCGGTTCACTTTGATGCACTATCTCAGGTGATTGAATTCCAGCCCTAGAAAGCCCTTGAGACTCAGCAGTTCAGTTTCTGCCTCTCACCTCTCTCTCCTGGAGGAGTCTTCGCAGGGTCCTCTTCTTCTTGATGTGGCGTCGTCGTAGCAACACAAAGACGGACAGGCCCATGATGAGGAAGGCCAGCATCCCGCCCACCACGCCAGCTGCAATCACTGATAGGCCAGAGTTACTGAATGGGGAACAGATGGTAACCAATCAATGCAAAGAAAATACTTCATACAAATGATAAAATGTTAATTAGCTTAGTGAGCTTAGTGTTTCTACGTTTATGTTAAATTTGAACAGTATGTTTGTAAGTTACTGTTCATGACTAGAGTAATTTGCTTACCCTTTAGACTGACAGCCTTTCAGACCAGGACCAGTACATCTGTAAAGATATTAGCACATATATGAATAGATCTGCTGAATTTATTTGTATATCTTATTGTTTTGTTATTGTGTCTGTATTTGAGTATTTGTGAATTATTAATGTAAACTGCTCAAAAAAATAAAGGGAACACTTAAACAACACAATGTAACTCCAAGTCAATCACACTTCTGTGGTTTGGCAGGTGGTGGTTTGGCAGGTGGTGACCACAGACCACTTCTCAGTTCCTATGCTTCCTGGCTGATGTTTTGGTAACTTTTGAATGCTGGCGGTGCTTTCACTCTAGTGGTAGCATGAGACGGAGTCTACAACCCACACAAGTGGCTCAGGTAGTGCAGCTCATCCAGGATGGCACATCAATGCGAGCTGTGGCAAGAAGGTTTGCTGTGTCTGTCAGCGTAGTGTCCAGAGCATGGAGGCGCTACCAGGAGACAGGCCAGTACATCAGGAGACGTGGAGGAGGCCGTAGGAGGGCAACAACCCAGCAGCAGGACTGCTACCTCCGCCTTTGTGCAAGGAGGAGCAGGAGGAGCACTGCCAGAGCCCTGCAAAATGACCTCCAGCATGCCACAAATGTGCATGTGTCTGCTCAAACGGTCAGAAACAGACTCCATGAGGGTGGTATGAGGGCCCGACGTCCACAGGTGGGGGTTGTGCTTACAGCCCAACACCGTGCAGGACGTTTGGTATTTGCCAGAGAACACCAAGATTGGCAAATTCGCCACATTGGCGGTGGGTCAGTCATGGTGTGGGGTGGCATTTCTTTGGGGGGCCGCACAGCCCTCCATGTGCTCGCCAGAGGTAGCCTGACTGCCATTAGGTACCGAGATGAGATCCTCAGACCCCTTGTGAGACCATATGCTGGTGCGGTTGGCCCTGGGTTCCTCCTAATGCAAGACAATGCTAGACCTCATGTGGCTGGAGTGTGTCAGCAGTTCCTGCAAGAGGAAGGCATTGATGCTATGGACTGGCCCGCCCGTTCCCCAGACCTGAATCCAATTGAGCACATCTGGGACATCATGTCTTGCTCCATCCACCAACGCCACGTTGCACCACAGACTGTCCAGGAGTTGGCGGATGCTTTAGTCCAGGTCTGGGAGGAGATCCCTCAGGAGACCATCCGCCACCTCATCAGGAGCATGCCCAGGCGTTGTAGGGAGGTCATACAGGCACGTGGAGGCCACACACACTACTGAGCCTCAATTTGACTTGTTTAAGGACATTACATCAAAGTTGGATCAGCCTGTAGTGTGGTTTTCCACTTTAATTTTGAGGGTGACTCCAAATCCAGACCTCCATGGGTTGATAGATTTGATTTCCATTGATAATTTTTGTGTGATTTTGTTGTCAGCACATTCAACTATGTAAAGAAAAAAGTATTTAATAAGATTATTTCATTCATTCAGATCTAGGATGTGTTATTTTAGTGTTCCCTTTATTTTTTTGAGCAGTGTATTTATGTGGTTGTGACAGATGCCCTTACTTACCCCTCGGTACAGTTCTGGTGGCACAGCTGGCACACCTTCATCTTATCTGCGTATTTCCAGATGAAGGTGTTCTTGCCCCCTGCCACCCCTGGCACCCCTCTAGGGCACAACGGGACACAGTTGTCGCCATCTTTGAAGTTGGCACACTGGGTACACTGCTCATGGCCCTGAAAGAGAGAGAAGAGGATAGCAACATTCTAAGGAAACAGCCCTACTGTGTTGAGACATAGAATATTGAACAGACACAACCACACAAGCACCCTGGGACTAAAAATTGTCAAAGACTCCAGCCACCCTAGTCATAGACTTTTCTCTCTGCTACCGCACGGCAAGCGGTACCGGAGCCGTGTCTAGGTCCAAGAGGCTTCCAAGAGGCTTCTAAATAGCTTCTACCCCCAAGCCATAAGACTCCTGAACATCTAATCAAATGGCTACCCAGACTATTTGCATTGACCCCCCCCCCCTACATAGTATATCATAGAGAGACACATACTGCTATATATTATATTATAGAGACACATACTGCTACATAGTATATTATAGAGACACATACTGCTACATAATATATTATAGAGACACATACTGCTACATAGTATATTATAGAGACACATACTGCTACATAATATATTATAGAGACACATACTGCTACATAGTATATTATAGAGACACATACTGCTACATAATATATTATAGAGACACATACTGCTACATAGTATATTATAGAGACACATACTGCTACATAATATATTATAGAGACACATACTGCTACATAGTATATTATAGAGACACATACTGCTACATAGTATATTATAGAGACACATACTGCTACATAGTATATTACAGAGATACATACTGCTACATATTATAGAGACACATACTGCTACATAGTATATTATAGAGACACATACTGCTACATAGTATACAGTGCCTTGCAAAAGTATTCACCCCCCTTGGCATTTTTCTTATTTTGTTGCATTACAACCTGTAATTTAAATGGATTTTTATTTGGATTTCATGTAATGGACATACACAAAATAGTCAAAATTGGTGAAGTGAAATTAAACAAATAACTTGTTTCCAAAAATTCTAAAAAATAAATAACGGAAAAGTGGTGCGTGCATATGTATTCACCCCCTTTGCTATGAAGCCCCTAAATACGATCTGGTGCAACCAATTACCTTCAGAAGTCACATAATTACTTAAATAAAGTCCACCTGTGTGCAATCTAAGTGTCACATGATCTGTCACATGATCTCAGTATATATACACCTGTTCTGAAAGGCCCCAGAGTCTGCAACACCACTAAGCAAGGGGCACCACTAAGCAAGCGACACCATGAAGACCAAGGAGCTCTCCAACCAGGTCAGGGACAAAGTTGTGGAGAAGTACAGATCAGGGTTGGGTTATAAAAAAATATCAGAAACTTTGAACATCCCACAGAGCACCATTAAATCCATTATAAAAAAATGGAAAGAATACGGCACCACAACAAACCTGCCAAGAGAGGGCCGCCCACCAAAACTCACAGACCAGGCAAGGAGGGCATTAATCAGAGAGGCAACAAAAAGACCAAAGATAACCCTGAAGGAGCTGCAGAGCTCCACAGTGGAGATTGGAGTATCTGTCCATAGGACCACTTTAAGCCGTACACTCCACAGACCTGGGCTTTATGGAAGAGTGGCCAGAAAAAACCTATTGCTTAAAGAAAAAAATAAGCAAACACGTTTGGTGTTCGCCAAAAGGCATGTGGGAGACTCCCCAAACATATGGAAGAAGGTACTCTGGTCAGATGAGGCTAAAATTGAGCTTTTTGGGCATAAAGGAAAACGCTATGTCTGGCGCAAACCCAACACCTCTCATCACCCCGAAAACACCATCCCCACAGTGAGGCATGATGGTGGCAGCATCATGCTGTGGGGATGTTTTTCATTGGCAGGGACTGGGAAACTGGTCAGAATTGAAGGAATGATGGATGCCGCTAAATACAGGGAAATTCTTGAGGGAAACCTGTTTCAGTCTTCCAGAGATTTGAGACTTGGACGGAGGTTCACCTTCCAGAAGGACAATGACCCTAAGCATACTGCTAAAGCAACACTCGAGTGGTTTAAGGGGAAACATTTAAATGTCTTGGAATGGCCTAGTCAAACCCCAGACCTCAATCCAACTGAGAATCTGTGGTATGACTTAAAGATTGCTGTACACCAGCGGGACCCATCCAACTTGAAGGAGCTGGAGCAGTTTTGCCTTGAAGAATGGGCAATAATCCCAGTGGCTAGATGTGCCAAGCTTATAGAGACATACCCCAAGAGACTTGCAGCTGTAATTGCTGCAAAAGGTAGCTCTACAAAGTATTGACTTTGGGGGGGTGAATAGTTATGCACGCTCAAGTTTTCAGTTTTTTTGTCTTATTTCTTGTTTGTTTCAAAGTGGTAGGCATGTTTTGTAAATCAACTGATACAAACCCCCCAAAATATTTTTTTATTCCAGTTTGTAAGGCAACAAAATAGGAAAAATGCCAAGGGGGATGGATACTTTCGCAAGCCACTGTATTACAGAGACACATACTACTTCATAGTATATTATATCGACACATACTACTTCATAGTATATTATAGAGACACTTACTACTTCATAGTATATTATAGAGACACATACTACTTCATAGTATATTATAGAGACACATACTGTACTTAGGACGTAGCATATATAAGAGGCACACATACTGGTCCAGAGCAGGACTGGGTTCCGTTGAGGAGCTGACACTCAAGGTGACACTCCACACACGTCTTATTCACTTCAGTCTCACGTGGCTCCCTGCAACAATTAGGACACATGTTAGCATGTAGCATATTTTCACTAGCCTGGTCCCAGATCTGTTGGTGCCGTCTTGCCAACTCCTCTAGTCGTTGTCCCATAGGAGTTGGTAAGACAGCACAAACAGATCTGGGACCAGGCTATATTTCTATTGGTTTAACATTTAATTTCAGATGGTTGCATTTGCAGTGAAATACTTGATCCTGTTCCTCATAGCAGTAGTTAAGGCACTGCATCGCAGTGCTAACTGTCCCACTAGAGATCCTGGTTCGAATCCAGGCTCTGTCGCAGCCGGCCGCGACCGGGAGACTCATGGGCGGCGCACAATTGGCCCAGCGTCGTCCAGGGTAGGGGAGGGAATGGCCGGCAGGGATGTAGCTCAGTTGATAGAGCATGGCGTTTGCAACGCCAGGGTTGTGGGTTCGTTTCCCAGGGGGGGCCAGTATAAAAAAAAATATATATATATATATATATATATGTATTCACTAACTGTAAGTCGCTCTGGATAAGAGCGTCTGCTAAATGACTAAAATGTAAATGTAAATGTTAAATTGTAAGCAAGTTTGATACTCAATGTTTGATAGAGGAGAGGACTGCCAAAGTTAAACAGCTATTAGTTCATTGAGTTCATTACCAAAAGTGACCAATTCTACTGTATAGTACTGTCTTACTGCCTTCCTTAGATGTACTGTCTGTTTTTACTGTTAAATTCCATGCAACATCGTTTCTTGCTAAATACACGTTTAATTGATAGCTTCAGTTACCAACAGTTTTTCTTTGCCAAGTGTACAAAAAGTTACTTTCACTCTTCTTCAATACTTCAGCTGCAGAATCACATTACAATGGCTCCTATCTCACCCCTCCAGTAGGTTTCAATGGCTCCTATCTCACCCCTCCAGTAGGTTACAATGGGGAACAGAAAGGGGCTCCTATCTCACCCCTCCAGTAGGTTAAAATGGGGAACAGAAAGGGGCTCCTATCTCACCCCTCCAGTAGGTTAAAATGGGAAACAGAAAGGGGCTCCTATCTCACCCCTTCAGTAGGTTACAATGGGGAACAGAAAGGGGCTCCTATCTCACCCCTCCAGTAGGTTAAAATGGGGAACAGAAAGGGGCTCCTATCTCACCCTCCAGTAGGTTAAAATGGGGAACAGAAAGGGGCTCCTATCTCACTCCTTCAGTAGGTTACAATGGGGAACAGAAAGGGGCTCCTATCTCACCCCTTCAGTAGGTTACAATGGGGAACAGAAAGGGGCTCCTATCTCACCCCTCCAGTAGGTAAAAATGGGGAACAGAAAGGGGCTCCTATCTCACCCCTCCAGTAGGTTAAAATGGGGAACAGAAAGGGGCTCCTATCTCACTCCTTCAGTAGGTTACAACGGGGAACAGAAAGGGGCTCCTATCTCACCCCTTCAGTAGGTTAAAATGGGAAACAGAAAGGGGCTCCTATCTCACCCCTTCAGTAGGTTACAATGGGGAACAGAAAGGGGCTCCTATCTCACCCCTTCAGTAGGTTACAATGGGGAACAGAAAGGGGCTCCTATCTCACCCCTCCAGTAGGTAAAAATGGGGAACAGAAAGGGGCTCCTATCTCACCCCTCCAGTAGGTTAAAATGGGGAACAGAAAGGGGCTCCTATCTCACTCCTTCAGTAGGTTACAATGGGGAACAGAAAGGGGCTCCTATCTCACCCCTTCAGTAGGTTACAATGGGGAACAGAAAGGGGCTCCTATCTCACCCCTCCAGTAGGTAAAAATGGGGAACAGAAAGGGGCTCCTATCTCACCCCTCCAGTAGGTTAAAATGGGGAACAGAAAGGGGCTCCTATCTCACTCCTTCAGTAGGTTACAATGGGGAACAGAAAGGGGCTCCTATCTCACCCCTTCAGTAGGTTACAATGGGGAACAGAAAGGGGCTCCTATCTCACCCCTTCAGTAGGTTACAATGGGAAACAGAAAGGGGCTCCTATCTCACCCCTCCAGTAGGTTGCAGGAGTCCACACAGCTTCCTGCTCGGCTGTAGTCCTGACAGGCGAAACACATGGTGGGTCCAGCGCCCCAGCAGCCATATCTGGTACACATCCTGTCACACGTGTTGTTCTGCATCCCTGCAAACACACACATACAGACACATACTGTAGATAGGCCCAAGAAATTGTCAAAGACTCCAGTCACCCAAGTCATAGACTGTTCTCTCTGCTACCGCACAGCAAGCGGTACCGGAGCGCCAAGTCTAGGTCCAAAAGGCTCCTTAACAGCTTCTATCCCCAAGCCATAAGACTGCTGAACAATTAATCAAATGGCCACCCGGACTAATTACATTGACCCCCCCCCTTTTAATTTTACACTGCTGCTACTCGCTGTTTATTATCTATGCATAGTCACTTTACCCCTACCTACATGTACAGTGAGGGAAAAAAAGTATTTGATCCCCTGCTGATTTTGTACGTTTGCCCACTGACAAAGAAATTATCAGTCTATAATTTTAATGGTAGGTTTATTTGAACAGTGAGAGACAGAATAACAACAAAAAAATCCAGAAAAATGCATGTTAAAAATGTTATAAATTGATTTGCATTTTAATGAGGGTAATAAGTATTTGACCCCCTCTCAATCAGAAAGATTTCTGGCTCCCAGGTGTCTTTTATACAGGTAACGAGCTGAGATTAGGAGCATACTCTTAAAGGGAGTGCTGCTAATCTCAGCTTGTTACCTGTATAAAATACACCTGTCCACAGAAGCATTATTCGCAAATGGAAGAAACAAAAAAGAACTGTCAATCTCCCTTGGCCTGGGGCTCCATGCAAGATCTCACCTCGTGGAGTTGCAATGATCATGAGAACGGTGAGGAATCAGCCCAGAACTACAAGGGAGGATCTTGTCAATGATCTCAAGGCAGCTGGGACCATAGTCACCAAGGAAACAATTGGTAACACACTACGCCGTGAAGGACTGAAATTCTGCAGCGCCCGCAAGGTCCCCCTGCTCAAGAAAGCACATATACAGGCCTGTCTGAAGTTCGCCAATGAACATCTGAATGATTCAGAGGAGAACTGGGTGAAAGTGTTGTGGTCAGATGAGACCAAAATCGAGCTCTTTGCCATCAACTCAACTCGCCGTGTTTGGAGGAGGAGGAATGCTGCCTATGACCCCAAGAACACCATCCCCACCGTCAAACATGGAGGTAGAAACATTATGCTTTGGGGGTGTTTTTCTGCTAAGGGGACAGGACAACTTCACCGCATCAAAGGGACGATGGACGGGGCCATGTACCGTCAAATCTTGGGTGAGAACCTCCTTCCCTCAGCCAGGGCATTGAAAATGGGTCGTGGATGGGTATTCCAGCATGACAATGACCCAAAACACACGGCCAAGGCAACAAAGGAGTGGCTCAAGAAGAAGCACATTAAGGTCCTGGAGTGGCCTAGCCAGTCTCCAGATCTTAATCCCATAGAAAATCTGTGGAGGGAGCTGAAGGTTCGAGTTGCCAAACGTCAGCCTCGAAACCTTAATGACTTGGAGAAGATCTGCAAAGAGGAGTGGGACAAAATCCCTCCTGAGATGTGTGCAAACCTGGTGGCCAACTACAAGAAACATCTGACCTCTGTGATTGCCAACAAGGGTTTTGCCACCAAGTACTAAGTCATGTTTTGCAGAGGGGTCAAATACTTATTTCCCTCATTAAAATGCAAATCAATTTATAACATTTTTGACATGAATTTATTTGGATTTTGTTGTTGTTATTCTGTCTCTTATTCTGTTACCAATTGTTTTCTTGGTGACTATGGTCCCAGCTGCCTTGAGATCATTGACAAGATCCTCCCGTGTAGTTCTGGGCTGATTCCTCACCGTTCTCATGATCATTGCAACTCCACGAGGTGAGATCTTGCATGGAGCCCCAGGCCAAGGGAGATTGACAGTTATTTTGTGTTTCTTCCATTTGCGAATAATACTTCTGTGGACAGGTGTCTTTTATACAGGTAACAAGCTGAGATTAGGAGCACTCCCTTTAAGAGTGTGCTCCTAATCTCAGCTCGTTACCTGTATAAAAGACACCTGGGAGCCAGAAATCTTTCTGATTGAGAGGGGGTCAAATACTTATTACCCTCATTAAAATGCAAATCAATTTATAACATTTTTGACATGCGTTTTTCTGGATTTTGTTGTTGTTATTCTGTCTCTCACTGTTCAAATAAACCTACCATTAAAATTATAGACTGATCATGTCTTTGTCAGTGGGCAAACGTACAAAATCAGCAGGGGATCAAATACTTTTTTCCCTCACTGTACATATTACCTTGACTAACCTGTAATCCCCACATTGACTCAGTACCGGTACCCCCTGTATACTACTCTACTACTCTACTGTATCTTAGTCCATGCCGCTCTAACATCGCTTGTCCATATATGTATATATTCTTAATTAATTCCTTACTTAGATTTGTGTGTATTGGGTATATGCTGTGAAACTGTTAGATATTACTTGTTAGATATTACTGCACTGTCAGAGCTAGAAGCACAAGCATTTCGCTACACCCACAATAGCATCGGCTAAACACGTGTATGTGACCAATAACATTTGATTTGATTTGATTTGATATAGCCTCAGTATTGTTATTATTCTATTGTGTTACTTTTTATTTCATTTTTTACTTTTGTTTATTTAGTAAATATTTTATTAACTCTATTTCTTGAACTGCATTGTTGGTTAAGGGCTTGTAAGTAAGCATTTCACGATAAGGTTTATACCTGTTGTATTCGGCGCATGTGACAAATAGAATATGATTTGATTTGATATCAATACAAAATAATAGTTTTAACCCAGACCAATATAAAACTTTTCTCTTTTCACACAACACCGTACAAGCAACAGGCTAGCGTTAATTTCCTCTTTCTCCCACAATACTCCATCATCATTGTATTATGTATCTATCACAGTTTTATGACCACAACAATAGAGGGTAAATATTAATCTCGGAACCACTCATATCCCAGTGTAACCTTTGTTTTAGTAAGCACCGAACATCATGTTATCTCTAATTTGTCATGGGCTTGAGCTGACATTATGGTGTTGACTCCTGGTGTTTGTTGTATATCTCCTGTTTGTTGGTGTTCCTTTTTTTCTGTTATGTGACCACAAAAATCTATAAAGATGTTCATCATAAAAAAAAGACTGATTGATTTACCGCATACGGCTGCGTCGGCGTTGTTCTCCAGCCGAGCGGTCTGCGTGTCAGACTTGAACAGATGTTTCCAGTGGTGATTCTTGGTGTAGCAGAGGTTGGGGTTTTTTGCGATGACCACGTCTCCGTCACTGATCTCCTTCAGGTTGCGCAGGCCCAGGTGGGTGATGGTTAACTGGGTTACGGCCAAGCTCACCAGAACACTGAGAACAGAGAGAGGGGAGGGGAAATGGCGAGAAAGAGAGAGAGAGGAGTTAAAGGGATATTGGATGAGTCACATCCATTTACTGTCAGTGGCACCCTGTAGTAGAGGCTGAGGTTTAGAGAGTTAGGCCAGGGACAGTACTCTTACCGCTTGGTCCGTCCACGGATGATCTCCAGGTTCTCAAAGGGACTGAGGGACGTCATGTCCTCAGGCCAGTTCTGAATCAGCAAGTACCCTGGAAGATGAATAGATTTGTTTTAATAATTGTGAAAAGTGCTCTTTTGTCTGATCTGAACTGCCATGGCTCTTTTCTTACCGGTAATTTCTCTGACCGTCTTGAAAACGTCTAGCTTGGCCGGATCCATCTTAGGTGTTTTGGTGAATGTGTCCCTGTGAATAGTAATAACAACTGTGACATGTATCTGTCATATTCATGAAATGCACAATACAAAGGTTATAAATTATCTATGATGTTTCTACAATTTCAAAAAACCTTAATGCGCTCACTACTTACCCATGGATAGACGTGTAGATAATAGCAATGTTCCCATTGATTTTGGTACAGTTTTTGAATGTGTCAATGTTGGTGGCATTAATGGACAGAATATTGGTAAGTTTCCCCATTCCAAGTCCATTGCAAACTGTGAAAATTAGTAACATATTAATAAAAACAAACGTGGCTACTAATGTCTTGCCACACGGAAAAGTTAGTTTGAGAAATCACAAGCCCCCCCCCAAAAACAGAAGACTAGTGCAGTACAGCAGGTTAAAATACATTTTTATTCAAGAAGTATCATTCAAAAATCTGAAAATCCTTTATTGGAAATAAAATGGTATTGAACACAACCCTACATTGCATCTTTGGGGAATAACACTGTGGGGTGAACTTTCCATGTTACAGAGAGGCACATTCATGCAGTATTATCATGAGTGCTATAATCCCTGCCATCAGAATGTACAGTAGGAGTTGTGGTAGTATCAACTCTACCTTTGGGACACAGTCCATCACACTTCTTGCACTTCCTGACCCCTCCCTCGTCCACTTCGTATGTGTCACCACTGCACGTCCGAACGCACGCTCCATGGTCCGTCACCACATAGTTATCTGAGGGGAAAAAAACATAAAATATCATTATATTCTAAGAGTACACAATCAGCACTCATTAATCATATAAATCTGGTTCTAATATCAAGTCAAATACATTTTTTTTATTTTTTATCTACCAAGTTGTCATTTTCTTCAAAGGAATAAAAATAAGAGAATATACAGTTGAAGTCGGAAGTTTACATACACTTAGGTGGGAGTCATTAAAACTTGTTTTTCAACCACTCCACACATTTCTTGTTAACAAACTATAGTTTTGGCAAGTCGGTTAGGACATCTACTTTGTGCATGACACAAGTAATTTTTCCAACAATTGTTTACAGACAGATTATTTCACTTATAATTCACTGTATCACAATTCCAGTGGGTCAGAAGTTTACATACAATCAGTTGACTGTGCCTTTAATCAGCTTGGAAAATTTCAGAAAATGATGTCATGGCTTTAGAAGGTTCTGATAGGCTAATTGACATCATTTGAGTCAATTGGAGGTGTACCTGAGGATGTATTTCAAGGCCTACCTTCAAACTCAGTGCCTCTTTGCTTGACATCATGGGAAAATCAAAAGAAATCAGCCAAGACCTCATAAAAAACATTGTTGACCTCCACAAGTCTGGTTCATCCTTGGGAGCAATTTCCAAACGCCTGAAGGTACCACGTTCATCTGTACAAACAATAGTACGCAAGTATAAACACCATGGGACCACGCAGCCGTCATACTGCTCAGGAAGGAGACGTGTTCTGTCTCCTAGAGATGAATGTACTTTGGTGCGAAAAGTGCAAATCAATCCTAGAACAACAGCAAAGGACCTTGTGAAGATGCTGGAGGAAACAGGTACAAAAGTATCTATATCCACAGTAAAACGAGTCCTATATCGACATAACCTGAAAGGACGCTCAGCAAAGAAGAAGCCACTGCTCCAAAACCGCCATAAAAAAGCCTGACTACAGTTTGCAACTGCACATGGGGACAAAGATCTTACTTTTTGGAGAAATGTCCTCTGGACTGATGAAACAAAAATAGAACTGTTTGGCCATAATGACAATTGTTATCTTTGGAGGAAAAAGGGGGTGCTTGCAAGCCGAAGAACACCATCCCAACCGTGAAGCACGGGGGTTGCAGCATCATGCTGTGGGGGTGCTTTGCTGCAGGAGGGACTGGTCCACTTCACAAAATAGATGGCATCATGAGGAAGGAAAACTATGTGGATATATTGAAGCAACATCTCAAGACATCAGTCAGGAAGTTAAAGCTTGGTCGCAAAGGGTCCTCCAAATGGACAATGACCCCAAGCATACTTCCAAAGTTGTGGCAAAATGGCTTAAGGACAACAAAGTCAAGGTATTGGAGTGGCCATCACAAAGCCCTGACCTCAATCCTATAGAACATTTGTGGGCAGAACTTAAAAAGCGTGTGCAAGCAAGGAGGCCTACAAACCTGACTCAGTTACACCAGCTCTGTCAGAAGAAATGGGCCAAAATTCACCCAACTTATTGTGGGAAGCTTGTGGAAGGCTACCCGAACCGTTTGACCCAAGTTAAACAATTTAAAGGCAATGCTACCAAATACTAATTGAGTGTATGTAAACTTCTGACCCACTGGGAATGTGATGAAAGAAATAAAAGCTGAAATAAATCATTCTCTCTCCTATTATTCTGACATTTCCCATTCTTAAAATAAAGTGGTGATCCTAACTGACCTAAGACAGTGAATTTTTACTAGGATTAAATGTCAGGAGTAGTGAAAAACTGAGTTTAAATGTATTTAGCTAAGGTATATGTAAACTTCCAACTGTATAATAAACCTATATAATGCATTGTGTCCTGTGCAGGACAGTATTGTATGCATGCCAGTGTTTCAGAGCTGATTCTAACAAAAAGTGGAAGCTGCTGCATTAAAACACCCTGAAACTAAATCATTTTCATTTCCTCGTTCATGCAGTTTATGATTAAACTCAGAGTCTGTCACAGACTGACTGACACTAACACCAGGCTAGAGGGACCATGTGGCCCCTTGTTCAGCATACCAGCATACAATTTCTGAACGTTTCACATCACTGAGACTCCTCTGTAGACTTGGTTGAAGCCCCCTCTGTGTACAAATCTTCTAAACCAGGGCTGCCCAATCCTGGTCCTTATTTTGTGTGTGATTGTAAAATAATCAGTTCAAGGAGATACAGTTGGTGTATTTGAAGCAATTATTCGTATCATGATTGTCTTCTAATATTTTATTTATTTACACGAAGATTGACCACGAATATTTCCAATTTTCCATTCACTATAATGGGGGATCCTGTTTTCTGCTAACAATGCCTGCTGTACCGCGGTCAGCCTTGAACCTCCGTGGCTTCAATGAGATGGGGGAGTCGTTTTCCCCTGGTCCCAGGTCTGAATTAGTCCCTGATTAGGAGAGGATGAAAACCACAAGTGTTTGGGCCCTCCATGACCAGGATGGGGCAGCCACGTTCTAAACAATCCTTATATAATTTATTATATACTGTTGCCTCATAGAGGAGGTCATGGGGGGACATGGAGGGGACATGGAGGGACATGGAGGGGACATGGAGGGACACAGAAGGGACATGGAGGGACACAGAAGGGACATGGAGGGACATGTAGGGGACACGGAGGGGACATGGAGCGGCACGGAGGGGACACGGTGGGACACCGAAGGGACATGGAGGGGACACGGAGGGACATGGATGGACATGGGGGTTTTCTTACGAGGGCAGGTCTTGACGCAGGTGGCTCCGAAGTTGTACTTTCCGTCTGGGTTGTTGACCAGTTGGTGAAGGTTGCGGTCGTAGAGCAGGAGGCGGGGACACGAGTCTTTACACATCCCATCATCCTGAAAGTCCCGGCAAGCCTACGACATCAAACAGGGTTGTGTTCATTAGGCACCAAACAGAAGAAAACAGACTGAAACCGGGAGGGACAACCTGAACCTGAAACGCTTGTTTTCACTTTCCATTGCAAGATGTTTTAAATGTCCTAATCACAGTGCTTGACTTGGACAAATAGGTTTGGGTACTCATTTTGGGTGCCGGCACTGTTAATATTTAGGTGCAGGAGCTCCTCAATCCTCTTGAGCTAATCTTCTATAAGAGGAACAGGAGCTCAAGCAGTAGAACATTTGAGGTGCCGGTACTCAGCTCCGGTGAGCTCCTGCCCAAGTCAAGCACTGCCTAATCATGAATACGACCCAGCCTTCACTGACAGAGAGCACTAGGACCATATAACAGAGCCGTATACTCAGATCATAACACTGCATTTCTATTTCACGCCTTAGCTTAGCTTAGCCAGAGAGGAATATGTGACGCTGGCTTAGCTCCCAGCTGGGGGCCAAGCCTGATTCTCAAGGCACTGTCAAAAAGCAGGGTTTAACCAGTGATAGAATGGGTCACTGGATGCAAGAGCAACACAATGTGGTTTCAATCATAAAGTGGATAGAAAACACTGTTACGGGTCAGTGTATGGTTGGTCATGAGCCAGTAAGTCACAAGGGAGCCTCATAAGAGATAAATAATAACGTGTGAAATGCAATGTGGGTCTGTTTCCTCAAACCCTTAACTCTTGAGTGATGACACTTTTATTGGGTGAAGAAATAACTAGAAATAATACATAATAGCTTATGTGAGAGATGCAAGTGTCCTCCCTTATGGAGTCACTCCTGGCCTCTCTCCCTATAACCTCTGACCCAAGTACAATGTGAAGGTGGCTTCAGAAGGTGGTAAAATCACATGACATGGTGAGGTAATAATCCTGACCCCAGTACAGTGTGTGAAGGTGGTGTATCTGTCTGTATGTCTGTCAGTCTGTCAGTCTCTCACCAGATGATCTAGGTCTGGGTCCAGTACAGTGTTAAGGTGGGTTATGGTTATGGTTAGGGTTATGGTTAGGGTCTCTCACCAGACAGTCTGTAGGTCTGGGTCCAGTGCAGCCTGCAGCACAGTGTTCGTTGCAGCAGTCGATGGGGGACGGACCCTTACATCTCTTAGAGCACTGCTGGGCACAGTTCAGCTTCGTCACTATAAAGAGAGGAAATGTCAAATCAAATTTTATTAGTCACATGCTTCGTAAACAACAAGTGTAGACTAACAGTGAAATGCTGACTTACGGCCCTTCCCAACAATGCAGGGAGAAAGAAAATAGAGAAACAATAGAAAAGTAAAACACATAATAATACTGTAAAAGTAATAATAAATACACAATGAGAAATTATAACTTGGCTATATACATGGTGTACCAGTACCGAGTCGATGTGCAGGAGTAAGAGGTAACTGAGGTAAATATGTACATATACAATAACTAGGAAAGAAGTAACTAGGCAACAGGATAGATAATAAACAGTAGCAGCAGCATATGTGATTGGTCAAAAAAGATAGTGCAAAAAGGGTCAATACAGATAGTTGGCAGGGTAGCCTAGCGGTTAACAGCGTTGGGCCAGTAACTGAAAGGTTGCTGGTTTGAATCCCTGAGCCAACTAGGTGAAAAGTATGTCAATGTGCCCTTGAGCAAGGCACTTAACCCTAATTGCTCCTGTAAGTCACTCTGGATAAGAGCGTCTGCTAAACAACTCAAACGTTGTTTAGCAGACTCAAAGACTTACATGTCTGGCAGTGTTCTGGGCCGGGCGCCCAACATGAACCATTGAAGCATCCAGGATCACATCTTTTACCTACAAAACATAGATCCAAATAAAAGTTTAGCAAAGCTTAACTTCAAAACTGTTACTTTAATGTTTAATCAAATAAAGTTGGAATATTTGACAGTTGAAGGTGAAACATTACTAAACTGTTGGCTAAACTTGTTGAAGCAGCTTCCTGTTAATATCTTACAACATGAACCAATCTAGCTTCAAGGGTGTATAAAAACACAAAACTTTGAATGGGATTATGGTATGTACATTTATATGATGCAATGTTTAATGTGATGTAACAGGAGCTCCTTACAGAGCCGATTGCTGCTGGGTTCAGGTAACTGCATGTTGGGTTTGCTGTTACTGTTTACAATGTCCAACCACTGGATGGTCTCCACGTTACACAGCTGGTTGTCTGAGAACTTCACTCCTCCTTTCAAGATCTCTGGAAAATGGAGAGAGATGTGTTTATTTTCAGGTGGAAGCTAAATATTGGTTTAAATTAATCAATGTAATAAAGCTGTGCAGATGAAATACAACAAACTACTGAATCTCCAGATTCAGATGCAACCCTAACTTCAACCCTACCCTCATTCCTAATCTCAGCTTCATAACCCTAACTTCAACCCTAACCTCAGCTTCATGACCTCATCCTGGTTCAACCTTAACCCTCAACTCTAACCTCAGCTTCATGACCTCATCCTGGTTCAACCTTAACCCTCAACCCTAACCTCAGCTTCATGTCACATCCTGGTTCAACTCTAACCCTAACCCTCAACCCTAAACATAGCTTCATGTCCACATCCTGGTTCAACCCTAACCCTAACCCTAGCCTCAACCCTAACCCTAGATTCCTGGTTCAATCCTAACTGTAGCCTTAACCATAACCCTAGCTTCGTGTCCACATCCTGGTTCAACTCTAACCCTAACCCTAGCCTCAACCCTAATCCTAGATTCCTGGTTCAACCCTAACTGTAGCCTTAACCATAACCCTAGCTTCGTGTCCACATCCTGGTTCAACCCTAACCCTAACCCTAGCCTCAACCCTAAACATAGCTTCATGTCCACATCCTGGTTCAACTCTAACCCTAACCCTAGCCTCAACCCTAACCCTAGATTCCTGGTTCAACCCTAACTGTAGCCTTAACCATAACCCTAGCTTTGTGTCCCTAACTGTAGCCTTAACCATAACCCTAGCTTCGTGTCCACATCCTGGTTCAACCCTAACCTTAGCCTTAACCATAACTCTAGCTTCGTGTCCACATCCCGGGTTAACCCTAATCCTAACTCTAACCATAGTTTATAGCTTATAACTAGGGCTCAGTTTCCCTGGTTTGGCTCTAGTATGTGAGAAGGCCCTCAGTGACTAGTCATTATGAGGCTGGGTTTATAACTGCCTGGGCAGAGCAGGGACAGGCCTAGAGACTGACCTGTGAGGCTGGTCAGAGGCAGCTCAGTGGTGCCTTCTCCCATGGACTTGTTATAGTTCAGCATCACAGCCAGGGCAAAGCCACTGTCGTAGAGAGTGTGGCCTCGGATGATGCGCAGGTTGTCCAGGGGAATCCTATTAGCTGTGTTGAGGGCGATCAGAACGTAGCCACCCACCTCCTGGATGGACTGGAGACAAACAAGGAAAGGTTTGGTATAAGCTGGTCTTCACACGCGATGCCAGGGGTGAACAACTCCAGACCTACATGGTCCAGCTCCAGTCCTGCTGGTTTTCGCATCAGCCTGTCTATATCCTCATAGCTAGACAAGGTTCACACAAGGGTACTTCCAGTAACCCACTGATCCTATTCAGCATTATAAACTCAACCTAAGACTATTTCAACTGAAGCAACAACGCTCTAATGAGGCTTCAAGTGTTTTGGACACTTTGGACCATGTCTGTAGGTTAAAGCAAGCTTATTAGATGTTTTTAGGAGCTGTTATGTTTTTATCCAGTATTGCTTTCTTCAGACAAAGGTGTTCCTGACCTGTAGCCTGGTCTCTCCTATGGTCATTGTCCATAGGACTTGGCAAGACAGCACAAACAGATCTGGGACCAGGCTAGCATTCCTTTATCTTACCCTGAGGAAAGACAGATCATGGTAGTCCTCCATGTATGTGACCTCCAGGTTCTCCAGGACCACGGTGCAGTTGCTGTAGGTCTTGACCATGTTCAGGTAGTGGTCCTCTTTTGACCCCAGCAGGTTGAACCGGTTGGTGACGCCCTGGCACACTGTGGAGGAAGAGTGAGGAGATGATGATCCAGGAAAGTAGAAGAGAGAACATCAGAGCGTAAACTTGAAGTTGGTGAGCTGGCCAGAGCAAATATGGCTGTTCTCAAAAAACTGCTGCCTTGATCTACACTGAGTGTACAAAACACCTGCTCTTTCCATGACATAGACTGACCAGGTGAAAGCTATGATCCCTTATTGATGTCACTTGTTAAATCCACTTCAATCAGTGTATATGAAGGAGAGAAGACAGGTTAAAGAAGGATTTTGAAGCCTTGAGACAATTGAGACATGGATTGTGTATGTGTGCCATTCAGAGGCAGAATGGGAAAGACAAAATATTTAAGTGCCTTTGAACGGGGAATGGTAGTAGGTGCCAGGCGCTCCGGTTTGAGTGTGTCAAGA